>NC_069499.1:434098283-434143283 GCF_027579735.1 Bombina bombina | reverse complement strand
GCGGTATAAATTTCAAAAATACATAAAGGGTTTTTGACAGAGGATTGGAATAATATGCATGTTAACAGCTCATACTAATGGGAAGATCGCAGATAAACGATAATCGTTAATATTTTAGTTATGTAGAATTTGAAGGCTATATATCGGAGGTACATATCTCCATATGAGATTCCTTTATGAATATTGGACATATTGACTCAATATCTTCAACATAAGGTAACACTACACATATATATATAGCACAATATATCAGCTGGCGTGCCTAATAATTAGATTTGTTTATCCTCTTTTATCAATATATACACCATCTTTAAACACTCACATTGTAGCCAAACATCATGCCTGTTTTAACACACTTTGGTGTATTCAGAAACATAGTTACTGTTAGTCTGTCCCTGTACAGGATTACACTCCAGTATTGTTTAAGTTGTCATGGCAACAAGCGGCTGTCACATTTACTATCACTAGTCAAAGTATCAGCACAATCGTTTGCACGCTAAGAGTTTGCTTTATGCGTTTAGATAATATGCCACAATGGTTTTATAATTATGGCATTCACATAGAGAAAGCCGATTATTTACGGCTATAGAATTTTGACAACCGGAAGTAGTTTGGCGCACTACTTCCGCCACTTAGCACATTTGGAACGCATTATGCGTTCCAACACCGGTAATTTTGGCGCCAGCACAGGTAGTGGTTTGAAATGATTTTGAGTGAGTATGTCACTATTTAAGAGTTTGTTTGTTTTCACTTTATTTATGCTGATGAAGGAGGCAAGACCTCCGAAAACGTTACAGAAATAAAAGTAACCTGTTTATGAAAGTCCTGAGAGTGCATTTTCTTTTGGCTGCATATATATATGTATATGTATATATGTGTGTGTGTGTACATTGGAGCCCTTTGAAGTCAAGTAGCTAAACATGTAAAAATAGAACATATTTATGCAATATTAATATTTAATAAAGTATTTAAGTGTATATGCACTGTAAATATTTCACATTCCAATATTCTTCAAAAAAGGGAATATGTTCTAAGTTTAAGTATTTTTAAATTGATATTCCTAGATATTTCTGTATATATCTATACCTATATACCATATATTCACTCTCCATTGCAGTCTATGGGGGAATGTGTTAACCTGATTGCGATATTGTAACTTTGACTTTTTGTGTTAGCGTGCAAGTGAAAACTTTTTACTTTCAACTTGTAATACGTTTGGTATAGAACACATGCAAAAAGTTGAAGTTGAGCGCAGTTAGCGCATGAGCGTGAGCGATAATAAGTGCTCCACTCGTAATCTAGTCAATAGATGGGTGTTCTGATTGTAAAAGGGGCTACGTATTTAAAAAGAGAAACCATGATTTTTTTTTTACATACCAAGTCCTATTAGTTCAATAATTATGATATATGATCTACACAGAATATTTCCATGTTTTTCCATAGCACGGGTCAGTGTAGGTTAAAATTATATTGTAGGAAGAAATGCAGGTTCAATACACAAGCTGAGGTGAAGTGAGGTTCTAAATTCTGCCTTTACTTACTCCAGAATCTTCGCCCAGTCTGAAGTGCTGTTCTTGGCCATGAGCACGCAATTAGTCAAAATAGTGCACATGATTAGCAGGCTGAATAAAGTAATGTATGGTCAAGGAAAATTCAAATCACTCTAATGCAATTATGTATTTAAAAGTAAACAAAGAACATTTACAATTTACACATAGTGGCATATTTATCAAGCTCCGTATGGAGCTTGATGCCCCGTGTTTCTGGCGAGCCTGCAGGCTCGCCAGAAACAGCAGTTATGAAGCAGCGGTCACAAAGACCGCTGCTCCATAACCTGTCTGCCTGCTCTGAGCAAGCGGCCGCAAGTCTGCAGGGGGTGGCGTTGCACCAGCAGCTCTTGTGAGCTGCTGGTGCAATGCTGAATATGGCGAGCGTATTGCTCGCCGTATTCAGCGGGGTCTGGCGGACTGGATCCACACTGTCGGATCAGGTCCGCCAGACTTTCATAAATAGGGGCCTAAGTCTCTTGATTAAAATAATAAAATGAAGTCTTTTAAAAAGTATTTTTATATAAAGTAAGCTGGTTGTGCAATCAAGGATCCCAGTTGAGGACGATTTTATTACAATTTATGGAGGTCCTGTGTGTCCTTTGTAGAGAAAACCAAGAAGAGAAGCGTGGCTCAACAACAGGAAGCTAAGCTTAGGTGACTGCAAAGGGAGGTGTTAAATTGGTCTGTTTTATGCTATGGACAGATACTATACTTTAATCTTCTCTCCAGCCCGCAAATACTTTTTTTTTTTTTTTGCATTTTGCAGTTAAAGGGATAGTAAAGTCCAAATTAAACTTTCATGATTCAGATAGGGCATGTAATTTTAAACAACGTTCTAATTTACTTTTATCATCAATTTTGCTTTGTTCTTTTGGTATTCTTAAGTGAAAGCTAACCCTAGGTAGGCTCATATGCTAATTTCTAAGCCCTTGTAGGCTGCCTCTTTTCTGAATGCATTTAACAGTTTTTCACAGCTAGAGGGCGTTAGTTCATGTGTTTCATATAAATAACATTGTACTCATGTACGTGGAGTTATTTAAGAGTCAGCACTAATTACCTGAAATGCATGTCTGTCAAAAGATCTGAGATAAGGAGGCAGTCTGCAAAAGCTTAGATACAAGGTAATTACAGAGGTAAAAAAACAAATTTATGCTTACCTAATAAATGTATTTATTTCTTGACACGTTGAGTCCACGGATAATCATCAATTACTGTTGGGAATATCACTCCTGGCCAGCAGGAGGAGGCAAAGAGCACCACAGCAGAGTTGTTAAGTATCACTTCCCTTCCCACAACCCCCAATCATTCGACCGAAGGAAAAGGAGAGAAAGGAAACAACACAAGGTGCAGAGGTGTCTGAGGTTTATATAAAAAAAACCTGTCTGAAAAACAGGGAGGGCCGTGGACTCACCGTGTCAAGAAATAAATAAATTTATCAGGTAAGCATAAATTTGGTTTTCTTTCTAATGACACGGTGAGTCCACGGATCATCATCATTAATTACTGTTGGGAATCAATACCCAAGCTAGAGGACACCGATGATAAGGGAGGGACACGACAGGTATCCTAAACAGAAGGAACCACTGCTTGAAGAACCTTTCTCCCGAAGGACGCCTCGACCGAGGCAAAAATGTCAGATCTGATCAACAGTCGCCTCATCTTAAAGGCCTACAAGGAAGACACCGCCCTGGCAGAATGAGCTATAATTCTCTCAGAAGGCTGCTGTACAGCCGTCTCATATTCCAAACAAATAATACTTCTCAACCAAAGAGAAGAGAAGTGGCAGTAGCTTTCTGACCTTTAAAAGTCCCAGAAAAGCAAACAAACAAAGCAGAAGACTGAAGAAGTCCGTTGTAGCCAGCAAGTAGTTTGAAGAGCATGCACAACGTCTAAGTTGTGTATTAGACGATCTTCATGACAGGATTAGAACAGAGAAAAGGAACAACAATTTCCTGCTCTAAACCATTTTAGGAAGAAAAACAAACTTGGTGCGTAAAACTGCTTTATCCGAATGATATGAGTTAAGGAGCATCACACTACAAACCGAGAGTCCAAAAATCTCTGAGCAGAATAGAACGTGGAAATAAAGAAAACCTTTCAAGGTAAAAATTAAATATCTCTGAAATGCAATGGCTCAACCTGAGCCTGTTGCAAAAATAAAAAACAAGGAAAGGCTCCAACAAGAACAACCGACTAAAATACAGGCCTGAAGAAACCAGGGCCTGACAGGAATACAAATCTGGAACATCCGACAGACACCTGTAACAAGAGAAAAGCAGAAATTTAACTTCACCAGACCCTGACAATCCTTCTCTAGACCTTCCTGAAGAAAAGAGAACATCCTAGGATCCTGACTCTACTTTCAAGAGTAACCCTTGGAATCTCCCCCCTAAGGTACTCACATCATACCCTATGGAAAATACCAGGAACAGGCTTGTGATCCTGAATCAAGGTCACAATGACCACTGCAGAAAAACATTGCATAGACATAACTAAGTGTTCAAAACACCAAAAAGAAAGTCTTAGCGAATACAAATTTGGATGAAGGAAGGACCCAAATCGGAATGTCCTTCCTTAGGAACAACCTTCATGGAGGAAGAGATTACATCCCAAAGGCTGCATATTAGGACAGCTTGCTGACCTCCAAACCTCTAAACATATCTAGGAAGCTAGTCCTACTTACACAAGGGTTAATCTGGAGAGATCAGATAAAGCACCCGGATAAAAGGTCTGACTTCTCAAAAAGTCCGCTCCCAGCATTCCCTCCAGGAATAAAAAGAAGGAAAACAGCAATAGTGAGCGTCCGTCCACTCTAGGTTCCTTCCAGGTGGTTTATGCACATCACTGAGGAAAACTAGTCCAACTAGAACCTGAAAAACCGGGTTAAGGACAACTGATCAACAGCACATTGCATAGCGATCTAAACTCCAAGAGGAATGGAAAAACAGACTCCTCCCAAGTCCATAGTCCCTAGCCCAAAGGCTGGCGACTGTGGCACTATCATCCAGGCAGGTCTCCAGGGTAAGAACCCTGACTCTTCTGGGAAAGCCTATCTCCTAAGACAGATTCACCTGAACCCCGTATAACTATCCAAGCATGTGTAACAGCAGAACTCACGGATGAAATGCGCAAAAAGAACGATGTCCAACAAAAAGACCATCAGACCATACCTTTAAGCCACTGAAGGCCTAATAGAAATGTACAAAGAGGCCACATGGAAAGTCCTTGAATTTCTGACCTTCTGTCAGAAAAAAGTTCAGGGATAGGGAAACTATTATGGTCCCTAAGAAAAACTACCCCTGTAGTTGGAACAAAGAAACTCTTTTTATATTCACTTCCCATCCATGGGAACAAAGAAAAGACAAAAAGATCCCTGAATGAGAGTCTGCTTGATGGAAGAACTGCACCTGAACCAACATGTTGTCCAGGAAGGGCGCCAAACTGAAATGGTTTGACAGAATGACAAAACTCAGGAGCTTGAAGATACACTTCCTCCATATCTATGATCATCATGAATTGACCCTCTTACACCAAAGCAAGAATCGAACCAAAGGATTTAATTTTGAAGGATGGGACACTGAGAAAAATTAACACTTAAGGTCTAAGATAGGATGAAAAGATCCCACCCAAAGAAAACGCCTCTCTGCTATCTTGTCCACAGATAAAAACTGAGAGATGGAATCTGCGCCTTGGAGTAAGGGTTTGATTCTATTTTATTGGAACAAAATAGAACATGCCAGTCCATACCATTAACTGGGTTATGTTTAGAGGATATCAAGGAAAACCTGGGTAATATTAAAGTAAATAAAACTCCAGGTCCAGATGGAATACATCCAAGGGTGATAAGGGAACTTTATATACAAACCTCTACTCTTAATTTTTCAAGACTCATTATCCTCAGGCATGGTACCCCAGGATTGGCATAAAGCTGACGTGGTACCACTCTTCATAAAGGGAAGCAGGGATGATCCAGGAAGCTATAGACCAGACATCAATAGTGGGAAAGATATTTGAAGGGATTATAAGGGATTATATTGACAATCATAGTCGTGTAAACAAGATTATGAGTTCTAATCAGCATGATTTTAGGAAAAATAGATCATGTCAAACTAATCTAATTAGATTCTACAAGGAATTTAGTAAAAATATAGATAAAGGGGAATCAGTTGATGCGATATACTTAGATTTTGCAAAGGCATTTGATACAGTGCCACATGAGAGATTAATGCACAAAA
The DNA here is from genome assembly GCF_027579735.1 of Bombina bombina. NCBI lineage: Eukaryota > Metazoa > Chordata > Amphibia > Anura > Bombinatoridae > Bombina > Bombina bombina. The sequence continues at coordinate 434,137,498 of NC_069499.1, read as the reverse complement.
TTAAGGGACTGGGAATAGCTGAAAATGTTAGCTCATGGATAAATAACTGGATAAAAGATAGGGAGCAACAAATAGTAGTAAATGGATTATACTCAGATTGGACAAAGGTAATCATTGGAGTCCCCAAGGGATCAGTACTGGGTCCTGTTCTTTGTAATATTTTTATAAATGACTTGGAGCAAGGATTAAATAGCGACATCTCTATTTTTGCAGATGATACTAAGTTAAGTAAGGTCATTAGGTCAGAGCAGGATGAACTTTCATTACAAAGGGATCTACAAAAATTAGAAGTATAGGCAGGTAAATGGAAAATGAGATTTAATACGGGAAAATGCAAGGTTCTACATTTTGGAAGTAAAAATAAGCAGGCAACATATTTTTTAAATGGGACAAGACTTAGCCAAACAGAGGAGGAAAGGGAATTGGGAGTAGTAATAGATAACAAGCTAAAGATGGGTGCACAATGCAGGGCAGCGGCTTCAAAGGCTAATAAGATACTAGCATGTATTAAAAGAGCCATTGATTCAAGGGAGGGAAGCATAATTCTGTCACTATATAAAGCCCTGGTAAGACCTCACCTTGAGTATGGAGTGCAGTTCTGGGGACCGATCGCAAAAAAAGATATTGCAGAACTAGAAAAAGTTCAGAGAAGGGCCACAAAGCTAATAAGGGGATTGGCGAATTTAACCTATGAGGAGAGGCTAGCCAAACTGGGACTGTTTTCTTTAAGAAAAAAGGCGCTTTAGAGGTGACTTTATAAATATATTCAAGGCCCATATACAGAGATGGCAGAAGCTCTGTTTATTCCAAGAAAATTGTTTCTGACAAGAGGTTACAATTTAAGGTTGGACAAAAGGAGATTTAATCTCCTGCAACGGAAACGTTTTTTCACTGTAAGAGCAAAAAAATTGTGGAACTCATTACCAAAGGAGGCAGTGAATGCCAATACCCTAGATACATTTTAAAATAGTCTGGATACATTTCTGTATATAAACAAAATTCATGGATATGATCGCTAGTATTAAATGGGCCACCTTTTAGTGGGGTTATTTAAGCTTAACTGGAGCTTTTTGTAAGTATTTTAGATATGTATAGGTTGAACTCGATGGACTTTGGTCTTTTTTCAACCTTATCTATTATGTAACTATGTTACTATGTAACCCTGAGGTACTAAGTTCGCCGTCTATCCGGGACAGCTCATACCCATGTTTGAAGAAAAACAGAGAGCATTAGCCTCCCAATGGTTCTGTATTGGAGGCAAATCTTTCATCTCTGAGATCAGGATCAAAAAATGTCTTACCCTTGTAAGGAAACACCAGAAATCTGGGCTCAGAAGAAAAATCTAAAAGGAGTTTGAAAGTGTGAGGACTCGCTACACAACGCTCCGCGGGCTAGCACAGCGAAGCCAGATAACTTAGCCCCTGGCTTAATGACTAGCCTGGAAACATCAGACATAAAGGAATTGGCTCAGGAGCCTTAATTTTGTTCTGGATCTCTTCAAAGGGAACTCCACCCAACTGAGATCAGGCAAAGCAAAGCATCAATAAGATGCTGCACTTGACACAGAGGCAATACAAACCTCCATAAAAGTCCTTAGCTAAGTCAATTGATCCAAAAAGAGCAGCTATCCTCTATAGGTATCAACATTCTCTAACCAGAGTAGAAAAGGCCTCTTCCACTTAAGGCACGGTGCCCTGGCTAAATCTTCTTTAGGGAGATAGGGAAAAAGAAAACCCTGACTTCTCCCATTCCTGGATAAAAACTCCAAGCTCGGACTGGAACAGGAAACATATCCCCAGAGAAGAAACATCAAGCAACTATGAAGTTGACAAAATTCTGTGGGGTTGACAATGATAGGCATATTGGAGTCACCCAAAGAAGCCAAAACCTCCTTTAACCATGCACAAAGGTGATCAAGCTTATATCTGAAGAATATCTGCTGCCCCACCCTATCTGTCCTCACTCATCAACAAATATACCCCAGCCCGCCCCCTAAGATCCAACAATGACCTGCTTCTTGCATCCTCTACCATCACCTCCTCTCATGCTAGACTACAGGACTTCTCTCGTGCGGCATCAACCCTCTGGAATGCACTTCCTTGAGCTGTCAGACTTGCCCCTAATCTCTCCTCCTTCAAACATTCCCTAAAGACCTTTCTGTTCAGGGAAACCTATCGCCCCGACTTATTAACAAACTAACTTCACTTAACTAACAGTTGCCCTCATCTATCTCCTAACTAATATCATTCTCACCTTTGCAGTCCCTACCTCCTGTTTCCCATCCTCCTACCCATCTAGATTGAAAGTTCTCACGGGAATAGGGCCCTCAATTCCCCCTGTATTTGTCTGTAAACTTTTGTTTTTATTGTATTGTTTCTCCATTGTACTGTTATCCTTGTACCCATGGGCAGCGCTGCGGAATCTGTTGGCGCTTTATAAATAAAGAATAATAATAATACCACTTCAGCATCAAATAAAGGAATTGTACTGTCCGAATCTGAGACTTCACACTCAGAGGCTACCAAAGCATCCTCATCATACCTATGAAGAAGGACAACCTGAAAAGCAACAAGCAGGCAGAAATCCTACTATCTGAATTCAAATTTTTCTCTTGCAAAATCACTTCTGATAGGAAAAACAGATAATGCCACATGAATCCCATAATATACCTGGGTTGAAATTTCTGTAGGCAAATAACTCCTCTAGGAGATTTAGAGGAACCGCAGGCACTGCATGTGACGCCATAGGGGCTAGGGACGTTACAGGAGAAAGCTGTGGCATTGCCTAAACAGCATCATCCTAGGAGACAATGGGCTCAGAGGCAATGCTCTATCTCTCTATCAAGAGATAAGCGAAAAAATAGCAGACAAAAATTATTGTATATTATTTGCCCCAAATAAAGAGAACAAACCAACAATTCACATACACTGCTTGCTCCTTCTGAAGGTAAGCCAGCAAGAATAACCGACAGAGCTCTTTCCACAAGAGCACAGGGCAAGGACAGAAATATTTTAAAATTGAAAAGTTAAATATTGTCACTTAGGTAGTTAGCTGACACTTTAATAAAATAAATAAAACTGTCATAAAACGAACAGCACAGATTGCATAGAGAAAACAATTTGTGCCAAACATACCAACATGAATGTCAGAATATGTCATAAATATGAAATAAAAATATACTCTTAATTAATTAGGTATTGAAAACTGTCACTTTATAAAAGGAAAGTTAGTGAGCACAAACAACGAACAAGCAATAAAGCCATCCTACACCCCAGACTGACTGAGGTGTCTAAACTATCTCCAAAATCTTGGAAAAAGAAAACATGCTATTCAACATACTGAATGAATAATAATAATGGCCGTGAGGAAGAAGCCGTTCCGCCTAATCAAAGCAGAAAAACGGGACACGTGGCTCACCAACTAGATCCTAGCATTATGCCAGCATGCGATCCACTTAGTCTGCATACTGCAGAGGCCTACCCGCCACAGAAATATGCAATGGCGGAGGACCATAGCGCTCCATAAGATTTCCACAATACCATATGCTGCTGATCCTACCAAGGAATAAGTGACAAACAGAATACATAGATTAAACTGATTAGGATTCTGTCAAAACATTTGGGCTGCCGCTCTTATCAAAGCATCAGACACAAACAGAATACATAGAAATAACCTTACTCTGTATACTGCAGAGTCCTTCCCGCCACAGAAATGTGTGATGGCGGAGGATCGTGCCGACAAGTAAAAATGCATTACAAGCATTGTATAATAAAACATTAGCAAAACTAACATTGCATCCACCGTAAGAAGACTGATGTTGTTAAACTTATACTGAGCATAACGACTATAATATGTCGTAGCATATAATACCCCATTAACAAGCCGTGACTCAAAAAAAAGCTTGCACGACGCGCTAAAACACACAGAGAAAGTTTCTTATGCGAGATATAAGCGTTACTTGCTATTTACTGAGAAATAAAGCACCAAGGCTGTCTGTTATCCAAACCTCGAGGACTATACTGAGTAACACAAGGACCTAGAGGTTCAGAGATCCGGCCCTGCCGTCTTCACATAAAAATAATTAATTGGTGCCCTCGCAGCAACATAAGAGGATCACACATAAGCCCATAAAATTTACATTTGCTTAAAGCAAAAAACAAGCCTCATAAAACAGTTAACCCTTTTATCACCATTAAAGAGGGAACAGAATCTCCCTCATCTCACATTAAAAGCCTGCACACTGCCATGAGTAATATCCTAGCAGGATAAATGTTGTCCCCATAAAATCTGCAGGAGTCTCCCCCCCACCCTTGGGCAGGCATGATAGACATGGTCGGATATTACCTACATAGCTTAAATGTATTTTAAACAACTTCACCTAAATGACATCCTGATATCCTCTGGGCACGATGGTGTAAATATCAATGCAATCAAATGCTATTTATGTCTCTTTATGGAAAAATAAGACTTCATTTCCAATATCGACACTAGCGTAATGGACTTATATCAATGAGAATGTAGATACAGATATCATAGTGTTATTATCTATACCAACCGGAACTGTATTGATTTATCTTCAAATTTTTCAAATACTCATAAATGTTGACCATAATTTCATGTACAATGTTATGTTTGTTTATATCTGTGATTTATTTGATCTACAATTGTCTTAATAAAAAACTTTGAAATAAAAAAAAGATACACTTTAGAACGTTATATCCAATAAAAAAAAAAATTAAAAAAAAATCTGCAGGAGTCTATAAAGTGCACCATCTCCCTCCTTAGAAGACAAAAGGGCCATCCGGCAGCAGGACAGCTCGCTAGGTTTGAGAGGCATTCTTCCTCACATGGACCTGTGGAAAAGAAAAAGACTGAATAATCTTACTCAGGCTTTCAAGTTAGGGCAGCAACCAACTATTTGGGAGGCGCAGTGAGGATTATACCCCACAAGTTCCCAATTTCTTAAAATCCACCACTGACATGGGCTACGGCTAAACTCCAGGAAGGAACAGAACAAACTTGCTCTGCTCTAAAATAAAAAAATCTTGATTGAAGAATCTTCTTTCAGACACCTAAACTTTACTACCTCCTTGCTTTTAACGTAGGCAAAGAGAATGACTGGGGGTTGTGGGAAGGGAAGTGATACTTAACAGTTCTGCTGTGGGGCTCTCTGCCTCCTCCTGCTGGCCAGGAGTGATATTCCCAACAGTAATTGATGATGATCCGTGGACTCACCGTGTCATTAGAAAGAAAGTATATTTCTATAACAGTGTTGGTTATGAAAAACTGGAGAATGGTAAATAAATGGATTATCTATCTTTTTAAACAATAACATTTTTGATGTTTACTATCCCTTTAAATATTAAAGAATGGGCAAGAGGATAAAAGTTCCCCTGGTGCAGATCTAAGAAGCAGCACTCCGTACAGACAATGCCAGTAGGTCCCATTAAATAATTTATCAAAGCATTTTACAGTGGATGTCTTTCTTAAAGGGACTTAAAATCCAATATTTTTCTTTTATGATTCAGATAGAGCATGCAGTTTTAAACAACTTTCTAATTTACTTCTATTATCAAATTAGCTTAGTGTGATACTCCATTTGCATCATGTTGCTTTTGGACATTTTGTTATGGAAATAACTTGTTTAGGATTAACCCTTTATTGCATATGTGTGGACTTTCCATTTAACAGCCTGTAGGAGGAGTTTCCAGACATCTGTGGTATACCCTGTATGTATGGGTTGGATTGGACATATCCTACTTGGCTGGTAAATACAGAACTGTGTTTATGGAAAGTTACTATACAGTCTCTTCAAGTTTTTGAAACACGCTATACAACAGCTACATGTGAGTCCTGCATCTGACAAGCAGTACAGCCTATGATACCGAGACGTGTGGAGCTGAACCAACCAGATGAGGGGTGTGTAAGATCATCAGCGCTCCCACCTCTGATGTCACACCGCTAGACCGACAGGCTCGGGACCAAGAGTATAAATCTGGACTTTCAGCTTGCTAGCTAGCTTGAACTTCTGGGAACTAACGGCTAGATTTGGAGTTTTGTCGGTAACGACCCGAAAAACTAACGCCCGTGTTTTACTGGCCGCACCATAAAAATAACTCTGGTATCGAGAGTCCACATAAAGGCTGCGTTAGGCTCCAAAAAAGGAGCATAGAGCATTTTTAACGCAGCTTCAACTCTCAATACCAGAGTTGCTTACGGACGCGGCCAGCCTCAAAAACGTGCTCGTGCACGATTCTCCCATAGGAAACAATGGGGCTGTTTGAGCTGAAAAAAAACCTAACACCTGCAAAAAAGCCGCGTTAAGCTCCTAACGCAGCCCCATTGTTTGCTATGCGGTAACCCTTCCGACGTCTGCACTTAACACTCTAACATGTACCCTGAGTCTAAACACCCCTAACCTTACACTTATTAACCCCTATTCTGCCGCCCCCGCTATCGCTGACCCCTGCATATTATTATTAACCCCTAATCTGCCGCTCCGTAAACCGCCGCTACTTACATTATCCCTATGTATACCCTAATCTGCTGCCCTAACATCGCTGACCCCTATATTATATTTATTAACCCCTAATCTGCCCCCCACAAGTCGCCTCCACCTGCCTACACTTATTAACCCCTAATCTGCCGACCGGACCGCACCTCTATTATAAAAAAGTTATTAACCCCTAATCCGCCTCACTAACCCTATCATAAATAGTATTAACCCCTAATCTGCCCTCCCTAACATCGCCGACACCTAACTTCAATTATTAACCCCCAATCTGCCGACCGAATCTCGCCGCTATTCTGATAAATGTATTAACCCCTAAAGCTAAGTCTAACCCTAATACTAACACCCCCCTAAGTTAAATATAATTTAAATCTAACAAAATTAATTAACTCTTATTAAATAAATTATTCCTATTTAAAGCTAAATACTTACCTGTAAAATAAATCCTAATATAGCTACAATATAAATTATAATTATATTATAGCTATTTTAGGATTAATATTTATTTTACAGGTAACTTTGTATTTATTTTAACCGGGTACAATAGCTATTAAATAGTTAAGAACTATTTAATAGCTAAAATAGTTAAAATAATTACAAATTTACCTGTAAAAGAAATCCTAACCTAAGTTACAAATAAACCTAACACTACACTATCAATAAATTAATTAAATAAACTACCTACAATTACCTACAATTAACCTAACACTACACTATCAATAAATTAATTAAATACAATTGCTACAAATAAATACAATTAAATAAACTAGCTAAAGTACAAAAAATAAAAAAGAACTAAGTTACAAAAAATAAAAAAATATTTACAAACATAAGAAAAATATTACAACAATTTTAAACTAATTACACCTACTCTAAGCCCCCTAATAAAATAACAAAGCCCCCCAAAATAAAAAAAATACCCTACCCTATTCTAAATTACTACAGTTCAAAGCTCTTTTACCTTACCAGCCCTGAACAGGGCCCTTTGCGGGGCATGCCCCAAGAAATACAGCTCTTTTGCCTGTTAAAAAAAACATACAATACCCAAGCCCCCCAACATTACAACCCACCACCCACATACCCCTAATCTAACCCAAACCCCCCTTAAATAAACCTAACACTAAGCCCCTGAAGATCATCCTACCTTGTCTTCACCATACCAGGTTCACCGATCGGTCCAGAAGAGCTCCTCCGATGTCCTGATCCAAGCCCAAGCGGGGGGCTGAAGAGGTCCATGATCCGGCTGAAGTCTTCATCCAAGCGGGGCAGAAGAGTTCTTCCATCCGATTGAAGTCTTCATCCAAGCGGCATCCATCCGGAGCGAAGCGGCAGCATCCTGAAGACCTCCACCGCGGAACATCCATCCTGGCCGACGACTGAACGACGAATGACGGTTCCTTTAAATGACGTCATCCAAGATGGCGTCCCTCGAATTCCGATTGGCTGATAGGATTCTATCAGCCAATCGGAATTAAGGTAGGAATATTCTAATTCTGTTCCGATCAGCCAATAGAATGCGAGCTCAATCTGATTGGCTGATTGGATCAGCCAATCGGATTGAACTTGATTCTGATTGGCTGATTCCATCAGCCAGTCAGAATATTCCTACCTTAATTCCGATTGGCTGATAGAATCCTATCAACCAATCGGAATTCGAGGGACGCCATCTTGGATGACGTCCCTTAAAGGAACCGTCATTCTGCAGTTGGACGTCGCCGGAAGAAGATGGGTCCGCGGTGGAGGTCTTCAGGATGGAGCCGGTCGTCATCGGATGAAGATAGAAGATGCCGCTTGGATCAAGATTGTTGCCGGTCCGGATCGCCTCTTCTTCCCGGATAGGATGAAGACTTTGGAGCCTCTTCTGGACCTCTTCAGGCACCGGATGATGGATCGCCAACCCCCACTTGGGTTGGATGAAGATTTTGGAGCCAGGACGGATCGGTGATACCTGGTGAGGTGAAGACAAGGTAGGATGATCTTCAGGGGCTTAGTGTTAGGTTTATTTAAGGGGGGTTTGGGTTAGATTAGGGGTATGTGGGTGGTGGGTTGTAATGTTGGGGGGGGGTATTGTATGGTTTTTTTTTTACAGGCAAAAGAGCTGAACTTCTTGGGGCATGCCCCGCAAAGGGCCCTGTTCAGGGCTGGTAAGGTAAAAGAGCTTTTAACTTTAGTAATTTAGAATAGGGTAGGGCATTTTTTATTTTGGGGGGCTTTGTTGTTTTATTAGGGGGCTTAGAGTAGGTGTAATTAGTTTAAAATTGTTGTAATATTTTTCTTATGTTTGTAGATATTTTATTATTTTTTGTAACTTAGTTCTTTTTTATTTTTTGTACTTTAGCAAGTTTATTTAATTGTATTTATTTGTAGGAATTGTATTTAATTAATTTATTGATAGTGTAGTGTTAGGTTAATTGTAGGTAATTGTAGGTAGTTTATTTAATTAATTTATTGATAGTCTAGCGTTAGGTTTATTTGTAACTTAGGTTAGGATTTCTTTTACAGGTAAATTTGTAATTATTTTAACTAGTTTAGCTATTAAATAGTTCTTAACTATTTAATAGCTATTGTACCTGGTTAAAATAAATACAAAGTTACCTGTAAAATAAATATAAATCCTAAAATAGCTATAATATAAATATAATTTATATTGTAGCTATATTAGGATTTATTTTACAGGTAAGTATTTAGCTTTAAATAGGAATAATTTATTTAATAAGAGTTAATTTATTTCGTTAGATTTAAATTATATTTAATTTAGGGGGGTGTTAGTGTTAGGGTTAGACTTAGCTTTAGGGGTTAATACATTTATTAGAATAGCGGTGAGCTCCGGTTGGCAGATTAGGGGTTAATAATTGAAGTTAGGTGTCGGCGATGTTAGGGAGGGCAGATTAGGGGTTAATACTATTTATTATAGGGTTAGTGAGGCGGATTAGGGGTTAATTACTTTATTATAGTAGCGCTCAGGTCCGCTCGGCAGATTAGGGGTTAATAAGTGTAGGCAGGTGGAGGCGACGTTGTGGGGGGCAGATTAGGGGTTAATAAATATAATACAGGGGTCGGCGGTGTTAGGGGCAGCAGTTTAGGGGTACATAAGGATAACGTAGGTGGCGGTCGGCAGATTAGGGGTTAAAAAAATTTAATCGAGTGGCGGCGATGTGGGGGGACCTCGGTTTAGGGGTACATAGGTAGTTTATGGGTGTTAGTGTACTTTAGAGTACAGTAGTTAAGAGCTTTATGAACCGGCGTTAGCCCAAAAAGCTCTTAACTACTGACTTTTTTCCTGCGGCTGGAGTTTTGTCGTTAGATGTCTAACGCTCACTTCAGAAACGACTCTAAATACCGGAGTTAGGAAGATCCCATTGAAAAGATAGGATACGCAATTGACGTAAGGGGATCTGCGGTATGGAAAAGTCGCGGCTGAAAAGTGAGCGTTAGACCCTATTTTGAGTGACTCTAAATACCGGCGGTAGCCTAAAACCAGCGTTAGGAGCCTCTAACGCTGGTTTTCATGGCTACCGCCAAACTCCAAATCTAGGTCTAAGTGAGTAATCTTGACCTTGTGTGCAGCCGTTTGGTTACGGTCACATTTTGAGGACAATACTGTGTAATATCCATCACACATGTCTTAAGGGTTTCTTTATTTGTTATGTTTAGATTCCATTTTTAGGTGTTTGTGTAATATTTGTGTTAGTCTGTTCAAGGCCACTGAGCAGATTCCAGTCGATTATATATTAGATAATGAAATGTAATTCAATAAATAAGTGAATTTTTCTTAAACATTTTTGTGTGCAATGATCCCTTTCTTTTAAAGTGACAGTACTTTATGCCACTTTCTGTCTTTTCTATAGTTCTAATATTTATAAACTGTTTGAAGGGTTGCACCAAATATATTCTTTAAAGTAGTATTATCTCCTCCCTCCTATATACACATATATATAGTCATTCACTTATATCATCTGGTTTACTTTTATATACACCAGTGAAGTTTTCATTCCCAGTGATATCTGGAATTCGTCTTGTGACATTCACTACATTGAAAAGAAAACAGGACCTGCGCCATCTACATTCGAAAACTCTCTCTCTCTCTATATATATATATGTTTGTCCACTCAGTATGCACTTACTATAATTCAACTGACAGGGTACTAATAAGTAGAAGAGTATATCATCATAGAAGAAAAGCACTCGCTGAACTTTACCATTTAAAATGTAACTTTTAATTCCGCAAGTTAACTGTTTCTTGTCTTGGGACCTGTATTTTTACATTTGAAAAAGGAACCGGACCGGTTGCGAAACATTATGTATTTTAAAGTAAAGTTACATTTTAAATGGTAACGTCCAGTAAATGCTTTTCTTCTGTGATGATATATATATATACACACATACATATTTATACATATATTTTTTTAAATATTTCTTCAACCAGTTTTGAATGGCCATAACAAATTAATATTTTATTAAACTAACTCTAAATTTTTATATTAGTATCTGTCTATATTCTAATTTATAGTAGTTTCTATTACATACAGTTATATAAAAATTGGTGTACACTGTGCCTTTAAATGGCAATTTATGTGCATTAATTCTCTGTTTCTGTACTCACAGCTTCTATTACACTATAACAATGTGCATTTCTTTGAAAAGGTTTTAAAACATAGCGATTTAGCTCTCATTGGACACATTCTAAACATTTAAGCGTTTTAAATTAGGTACATCATTTGGAAGAAAACATAGCTCCAGTTCATCTTATTTGTAAGAAAAATATATTTATTTAGTTGTAATGTAAAGCTTGTTGTGGCCCCATTTTAGACCTCATTATGGCTAAAACAAACAACTTAATAAAGCTATTAATATCACCTGGGTCAATATGATGCTCACTTAACACCCATGTAAAATTCAATATCCATAGTTGCTCAAAGTTAGTTTTTCATTATGATAATTGTTCAAAATAGCCAGCGATTGTATTCCTTATATTGGGCCAAATTACAAGAGGAGCACTAATTAACGCTCTGGCTAGAGTGTTAATTGTGATAGAAGTAAGCTTTTTGCACCCGTCGGATAGTGATCATATTATGAGTTGAAAGTAAATTGTTTTTGCTTGTGCGTTAACTCGATGAGTGCAAAAAGCCAAAGTTAGAATATTGCATGTGCGCTTACGTATTCCCTTATAGAAGTCAATGGAGACAAAAAGTCGGGGGGAAAATTAAAACCCCATTCTCGCGCAAACCAGATTGCATATGTGCAATAACCCAACGTGAAAATATTAATATTTCACATTCCATGTTCTTCACATAACGTAATATGTTCTATTTATTCATTAATAAATATTATTTTTGTACAATGTATATATATATATATATATATATATATATATATATATATATATAGAGAGAGAGAGATATATATATATATATATATATATATATATATATAGAGAGAGAGAGAGAGATATGCAGATATTTAAAGGATTATCTATTTATAAATACATAGAACATATTCTTCTATGTGCAGAACATTGGAATTTTAGATATTCACATTAAATACACAGTATAATAAAGTATTAAATTTGAATATTGCATAAATATGCTATTCCATTTTTTCATCTACTTAACTGCAAAGGGCTCCAATGCACCTATATATGTCTATATATGTATACATATGCATTTATGTATTTATATGTGTATATATGTCTTTAAATGCATATATAGAGATATAAATACATATGTACACATATATAGACAAATATAAACATACATATCCATTTTTAGACATGTATATGTATGTATCTCTATGCTAAAGCCCTTTGGCTGCCTTTTTTTTTTCTCTAACACCTGTGACCTCCTATCTATGAGCCCTTATAACGTTTGTGTGCAATATTTTGAAATAATTTTTATTAGACAGTGTTAATATAAGTGCAACTTTGTAATGTATTTTTATGTGTTTTGTGAAACAGTTAACCAGAGCTCTGAAGTCGCGGTAATCATTCTAGTGTAAATTGTGTTTGACCTCATGCGAACGCATTTACTTTAAACTCGTAATACCAGTGGTAAGCCTGATAAGTGCAAACACCCGCAATAAATCCCTTATCATTCGGGTGTAAACGTTTGCGCTCCACTTGTAATCTGGCCCATTGTCTTTAATTTTTTTTTTCTATTAAGTAAAGCAAAAGAGTATCAGTAGTTCTATTCCCTATGGATCTCTTTTGGGTTAAACTTTGGTGTAGTTACCAAAAACAATCTGCTCTTCAATAGGCAAACCTAATTTTGCACTAATGGATTTATTCATTTGTTTTCTCACAGATTGTTTTCTATTCAATAGGAAAACTCAAAATTTTCACCCAAAATATAGTAATTTCCATATTTTGGCCCATAATACCTACCAGTGAGAACCCCTTCCCGAAGGGGCGTGGACAGAACTGCCCACTCCCTCAGTTACCTGTATAAAGGTAACTCCCAGACAGCATCACCCCCTCCTTTTAGAGATGTCCAGCCAATAGGTGGTCTTGGAAAAAAAAATTGGGAGGGAGCCTGGTAGGTATTACCCAGGAATATGGGCCAAGATATTGAAATTACTATATTTTGGGTGACAATTTCTAGTTATCTTGGCCCTCCCTGGTATTAATACCTACCAGTGAGAAGAATCCCAAAGCTGTGAAATACATAAGAGTGGGAAAGAAAAAACACAAATGCAAGAAATTACTGCAGAATATAACCAAAGTTTAGAGATATAAAATTGAAGATAGAGTCCTGCGATAAAACTTTCCAGAAGCCGATAGGCTAATATCTAGCTTTTAATGAGGATAACACTACAACAAAAACCCGGTACAACCTGACTGGTGTACACCAAGCTTGAAATATGAAATAAAGATATGATTCCATCTCCAACCAGTAACTGACAAAGTTAATCTGGCTTGGCATTACTTTGAAACCCATAATACCACAAAACCCTAGTTTAGTATACAATGAGCCCATTTGGAACATGTTCATTCTATTATTTGTATGATCGGAGAATAACTAAAACAATCTAAATGGAGATAGTAGATTTTGTGAATGTCTATCTAATAATAGAAAGATTACCATCTTATGAAGTAATTGATCTCTCTTAGCAGAAATCAAAAAGCAACATGCCACAATCAAACGGAAAAATGTTTTCCTTCTACTCTCCTGCTTATCAGGACTGAAGGAAGGTAAACTATTATCTTGACTGCAATAAAAGTCATAGACAATCTTTGTCAACAGCTTTCAAGATTATATCATCCTGATGAAAGAATACAGGTATGCCTGCTTCATATAACGTGGCTGAAATTCTGAATATTTCCTGCTGCTGTAAAAGTCACTAGAAAAAATGGTTTTAAATGTAAGAAATCAGATAGAAATTTCACAAAGAAGAAGACAAAAATGGGTATCCATTAATCGTTTAAGACCAAAAGAAAGTTCCCAGGATGAAATTGTAGATCGTTAACAGTTGGATATGGACCAAGACCCGAAAAAATTAAATACCAAGAGGTCTAAAACCTCTTGTGTTGGAACACAAATACATTCCAAAAAACAAAATTTGAATCAATAAAGATATAGTAATTATAAGTTATTTGTAGAGCACCAACAGATAGAATATCTGTTGTGAATATATTAAATTGGATTATCCAAGAGAAAAAAACTAAACCAGTATTAGTAAAAAAACAGTTGTAGGTTTACAAGGCTGAAAATTGTATTTAATTTAACAACAGCAGACAATTTCAACAACCATGCATTCAACTTAAAACCTTGAGAGTTTGGTTATAACAGAATATACTGAAGCAGCATGTTCTGATATTGGAAATATCTATGGATTCTAAATTGTCAGCCTCTGGAGGAAACCAAGGTAAGCAAAGAGAAAGATTACAATGTTTTTTTTACTCTTTCCAGTAGAACTCTGTTCAGTAGATAAGGAAAGATAGAAAACACATAAATCAGAGTAAACTATAAAGTCAGAGTATTCACTCCTAGAGCTTAAACATCTAGGAAACAATATAATAATATTGTGAAATGTGACAATAGAGGCCATAGAACTATCTCCGGAATGCACCACTTGTCCACAATCTTCTGAAAAAGCTAAATTGATTACCTGCCATTCTATTGATAAGACCTGCTTACTGCACAGGAAGTCAGCCTCTAAATTCATAGAACCTGAAATGTATATGGCTGACAGTTGAGCCCACACTAACATGGAGGGATCTCTTTGAGGACTAACTGACTTCTTGTTTCTCCATAGCAGTAGAAGCCAAACTGGCACTAACAGGCGTAGACTTATAGACAGATTTAAAAATTCTGAATCCACTAAAAAAGAGCCCCCTCTTTGTACAACCGAAAAAGAGGGATTCAGAGGGGAAAGAACCAGATGTCTCTAAAGTAGACAAACTATAATATTGGAAAAGGCATATCCTCCAACTTGCTCAAAAGCTTTCTTATCAACTGAAATTCAACCTCAAACTTCAGAAATTATTTAGGGAGTGGAGATTACCAAAGTAAGAAAATCTAATTCAAATGTCCCCGAACTAGAGAACACCTTAAGGCATCTGAACAAGTAAATAGGGATTGTAAATCATAAAGAGAAAGAAACGTATTTAAGTGAAACCCCTGCCTGAATACATAGGCAGGATTTAAAGTTACAATTCAGATTATTATAACCTTGGTGACAAAATAATCTTGATTTTATTAAATACAAGAGGCAAATATTTTGCATCAAATCTTTACTGATTCCAAACAGCAGCAAAGAAAACTGAACAGAAAAGAAATAAATAGCAGTAACAAGACTGCACCAATCAGGACACAGCAGCCAAATAAACTGTAATGCACAATACGAACACTTCGCCCAAGCTTGGGTGAAAACAGGTCTGTTAATTACATCAATTAAAAATGTTTCTAGGAGAGAATGCTCTGTACCTTAAATTACAATAGGAAACAGGTTTACTCTTTATCGGACCAAAAACCAGGCTATTACCCTTAAAATTTACTCATAAAAAATTATCTTAAAATCACAAAATACAGTAAAAACACTAGTTTTGTAAAATAAAGAATTTTCAGTGGTATTACCAACATTAGAACCACATTTATTTATAGAATTGATACATTCCTTATTTTGAACCCTATAAGTTTTCTTCTGAGACATAATCAGATTTAAAATACCTGAGCCATAAGGCTCTACTTACTAGATCTGTGGAAACCATAAATTCAGCATTAAAGTAAAAAATAACTAGTAGATAACTGTCAAAATAAAGTGTTTGTCTTCTTAAGATCTTCAAGAAAAGGCAAAAAGATTGTTAACTTTAGAAACATACAGCAAAATTACAAGTTTTGTGGTACGGCTATACTGCTAAAAAATTGGCAATTGCGCACGGAATATGCAGGTTTCCTGTATTACAAATAGCGGCAGTACAGCTATACCGCTAGCATTTTAGCCTTTACACAACTCTCTATTCTGCACTCAAGAAATGGCTTTTGAGAGCAAGATTTTCATTGCGCCTCTATTACAGGTTGTGCGGTCCGTCTATTACGCTAGCATTATAGCTTATACCACCACCATTCATTCCGCTATCTGAGACCAGTAGTTATGGATTTTGCGAAACAAAAATGTTTCACAAAACTCATAAATAAAATGTTGCAAAGTACACTAACACCCATAAACTACACTATTATCCCCTAAAGCGCCACCCCCACATCACAAATACTAAATTAAACGTATTAACCCCTAATCCGAGCGCACCCACCCACCCACATAGCTAGCACTAAATAAACATATTAACCCCTAAACCACCAACCCCCTACATCGCCAACACTAAATAAACCAATTAACCCCCAAACCACGGGCCCCCACATTGCTACTACTATAAAAAACTATTAACCCCTAAACCGCCACCCCCGCATCACAAATACTATATTAAATTTATTAACCCTAATCCGCGCGCACCCACCCACCCACATAGCTTGCACTAAAAAAACATATTAACCCCTAAACTGCCAACCCCCTACATCGCCAACACTAAATAAACC
The DNA here is from genome assembly GCF_027579735.1 of Bombina bombina. Taxonomy (NCBI): domain Eukaryota; kingdom Metazoa; phylum Chordata; class Amphibia; order Anura; family Bombinatoridae; genus Bombina; species Bombina bombina. The sequence goes on along the minus strand of NC_069499.1, from coordinate 434,120,959 downwards.
TATTAACCCCCAAACCGCGGGCCCCCACATTGCTACTACTATAAAAAAAACTATTAACCCCTAAAAAGCCTGCCCCCCACATCCCTACTACTAACATAAATCTATTAATCCCTAAACCGCCAGCCCCCCACATTGATAATACTAAACTAAAACTATTAACCCCTAAACCTAAACCCCCAACTTTAAATTAAAATTACAATATAAGTACCTTAAAAAAAATAAAAACTTACCGGTGAAATTAAAAAAAAAATAAGATTAAACTTTAAATTAACCTAACATTACTATTTTTAAAAAATTAAATAAATTAAAAAGAAAAAAAAACTAAAATACAATATTAAAAAGTCCTAACACAACAAAAAATAAATAAATAAAATTACAAAAAAAATAAAACTAAATTACGAAAATGAAAAATTATCAAACATTACAAAAAACACTAAAATTATGAAAAATAATCAATTGCTTTTGTGCCCATTAAAATAAAAAAAAGCCCTATCTAAAAAATGAAAAGACCTAACACTAACCCCAGAAATCTACTCACAGTTCCTGAAGTCCAGACATCCATCTTCATCCAGACGGCAAGAAGTCTTCATCCAGGCGGCGATATCTTCCTCCATTGCGGGGTCACCTTCTATCTTCATCCCGTTGGAGCGGAGCTGACCAGGACCGGCGGCGACGACAACATTTTTCATATCAGCCAATACAATTTAAGCAGCTCTCATCCTATTGGCTGATTTGAATTTTTCAGCCAATAGGAATGCAACGGTGCCCCTATATAAAAGGAGTACCTTGCATTCAAGCTTCAGTGTGTTGTGGTGATCGCATGATCTATCCTGGATGTCGTCTTCGCTGCAAGTCCTGGTCAGCTCCGTGCCGCCACAGCTCTGCGCCACCAGGATGAAGATAGACGATGACCCCGCAATGGAGGAAGATGTTGCCGTCTGGATGAGGACTTCTCGCTGCCTGGATGAAGATGGATGTCCGGACTTCAGGAACTATGAGTAGATTTTCTGGGGTTATTGTTAGGTTTTTTATTTTTTGGGTGTTTTTTTTTTAGATGATTAGGGCTTTTTTATTTTATTGGGCACAAAAGAGCTGATTATCCTTTTTAAGGGCAATGCCCATACAAATGCCCCTTTAGGGGCAATGGGTAGCTTAGGTTTTTTTTAGACAGGTTTTTTTTTTAGACTTAGGTTGTAATTTTATTATGTAAAAGAGCTGTTTAACTTAGGGCAATGCCCTACAAAAGGCCCTTTTGGGTGGCTTTTTTGTTTTTTGTTTTGTTTTTATAGGGCTATTAGATTAGGTTTACATTTTATTATTTTGGATAATTTCATAATTTTAGGTTTTTTTTTTTTTTGTAATGTTATATAAAAAAAAAATCGTATTAGTTTTTTTTAATTTTGTAATTTAGGTTTTTTATTTTTTGTTTATTTTATTTTATTAAGATAGTTATGTTAGGTTTATTTATAGTTTAATCTTAGTTTTTTTTATTTCACAGGTAAGGTTTTATTTATTTTAAGATAGTTATATTGTAAATTTAATTTAAAGTAAAGGGGATAGTTAGGTTTAGGGGTTAATAGTTTAATTTTGTGTTTTGTGATTTGGGGGGCCGGCGGTTTAAGGGTTAATAGTTTTATTGTGGTAGTAGCGATGTGGGGGGGGGCGGCGGTTTAGGGGTTAATACTTTTATTATAGTAGTAGCAATGTGGTGGACCGGCGGTTTAGGAGTTAATAGTTTTATTATAGTAGTAGCTATGTGGGGGGCGGCGGTTTAGGGGTTAATAGTTTTATTATAGTAGTAGCGATGTGGGGGGCCAGTGTTTTAGGGTTTAATAGGTTTATTTAGTGTTGACGATGTTGGGGGATGGTGGTTTAGGGGTTAATCTTTTATTATAGTAGTAGCGATGTGGGGGCCAGCGGTGTAGGGGTTAATAGGTTTATTTAGTGTCGGCGATGTTGGGGGGCAGCAGTTTAGGGGTTAATAGTTTTATTATAGTAGTGTTTATTTAGTTTTATTATAGTAGTAGCAATGTGGGGGTCGGCGGTTTAGGGGTTTATAGTTTTATTATAGTAGTGTTTATTTAGTTTTATTAAAGTAGTAGCGATGTGGGGGCTGGCGGTTTAGGGGTTAATAAGTTTATTTCCTGTCGGTGACTTTTGGGGGGCGGCGGTTTAGGGGTTAATAGGTTTATTTAGGTGTTAGCGATGCGGGGGGTGGTTTAGGGGTTAATAACTTTATTTTGTGTCGGCGATGTCAGGGGCGGCGGATATGGGGTATTTAGACTAGGGGTTTATGTTAGGGTGTTAGGTTTTTACATAACTTTCTTTTCCCCATAGACATCAATGGGGAATGTGTTATTGCAATCACCATTCCGCAATCGAAGGTGTTATTTTTTTTATAACACTTTCTCATCATTGATGTCTATGTGGGAAAATGTGCACGAGTACATTAAGTCAGGCCTTGGGTTTTGTGCGGTATGGAGATTATCGCACCATATCGCACAACAAAAGAAGGTTTTTCAGTAACTTGTAATGGCAGCGTTATGGAGAGTGTGATTTTTAAGTCAGGCCTTGGGTTTTGTGCGGTATGGAGATTATCGCACCATATCGTACAACAAAAGAAGGTTTTTCAGTAACTTGTAATGGCAGCGTTATGGAGAGTGCTAATTTTTTTTTGTTATTTACGCACCCGGTTTGGCGCACAACTTGTATTCTTGGTGACTGGTAGTAAATGCAACAGGAGGCTGAACAGTTTTTTAAACAAAGTCTGATAATTAAAATACAGAACAAAAAAGAAGAAAATGAAAATATCTTGTACTTATAAAGGTTAATGAAATAATATAAAGGGGCCTATCTATCACGCTCCGAACGGAGCTTGATGGCACGTATTTCTGGCGAGTCTTAAAACTCGTCAGAAACACAAGTTATGAAGCAGCGGTCTAAAGACCGCTGCTCCATAACCCTGTCCGCCTGCTCTGATGAGGCGGACAGGAATCGCCACAATTCAACCCGATCGAGTACGATCGGGTTGATTGACACCTCCCTGCTGGCGGCTGATTGGCCGCGAGTCTGCAGGGGGGCGGCATTGCACCAGCAGCTCTTGTGAGCTGCTGGTGCAATGCTGAATGTGGAGAGCGTATTGCTCTCCGCATTCAACGATGTCTGTCGGACCTGATCCGTACTGTTGGATCAGGTCCGACAGACATTTGTTAAATTGGCTTCAAAAAGTCTTAAAACATCGAAAAGCAAACAGGGTCTCAGACCTTTGATCAAATGCAAAAAGAGAGAATATCAACCAGGGTGTGTCTTCTAAATGCTCCCTAGCTAATTAAAAACAGGAGATTTAAAAGGAGCATGGGTGTAAAAATGAAGCCAAAGAAAAGCTGCAGCACCTGAACAGAGTGATAGATGCAGAGAAACTAACGCCTAGATTTAGAGTTCTGCGTTAGCCGTCCAAACCAGCGTTAGGGAGTCCTAACGCTGGTTTTTACCACCCACTGGTATTTAGAGTCAGTAATGAAAGGGTCTAACGCTCACTTTCCAGCCGCGACTTTTCCATACTGCAGATCCCCCTACGCCAACTGCATATCCTATCTTTTCAATGGGATCTTTCTAATGCCGGTATTTAGAGTCTTGGCTGAAGTGAGCGTTAGAAATCTAACGACAAGACTCCAGCCGCAGAGAAAAGCCAGGAGTTAAGAGCTTTCTGGGCTAACGCCGGTTCATAAAGCTCTTAACTACTGTGCTCTAAAGTACACTAACACCCATAAACTACCTATGTACCCCTAAACCGAGGCCCCCCCACATCGCCGCCACTCTATTAAATTTTTTTAACCCCTAATCTGCCGACCGCACACCGCCGCCACCTACATTATCCCTATGTACCCCTAATCTGCTGCCCCTAACATCGCCGACCCCTGCATAATATTTATTAACCCCTAATCTGCCCCCCCCCCAACGTCACCGCTACCTACCTACAATTATTAACCCCTAATCTGCTGACCGGACCTCGTTGCTACTCTAATAAATGTATTAACCCCTAAAGCTAAGTTTAACCCTAACCCTAACACCCCCCTAAATTAAATATAATTTAAATCTAACAAAATAAAATAAATCTTATTAAATAAATTATTCCTATTTAAAGCTAAATACTTACCTGTAAAATAAACCCTAATATAGCTACAATATAAATAATAATTATATTGTAGCTATTTTAGGATTAATATTTATTTTACAGGCAAATTTGTATTTATTTTAACCAGGTACAATAGCTATTAGTTAAGAACTATTTAATAGTTACCTAGTTAAAATAATTACCAATTATCAATAAATAAATTTAATAAACTATCTACAATTATCTACAATTATATCAACTAAACTAAATTAGAAAAAACAAACAAACACTAAATTAAAAAAAAAAAAACCCACTAAATTACAAAAAATAAAAAAAGATTACAAGAATTTTAAACTAATTACACCTACTCTAAGCCCCCTAAAAAATAAAAAAATGCCCTACCCTATTCTAAAATAAAAATTGTAAAGCTCTTTTACCTTACCAGCCCTTAAAAGGGCCTTTTGCGGGGCATGCCCCAAAGAATTCTGCTCTTTTGCCTTTAAAAAAAAACATACAATACCCCCCCCAACATTACAACCCACCACCCACATACCCCTAATCTAACCCAAACCCCCCCTTAAATAAACCTAACACTAAGCCCCTGAAGTTCTCCCTACCTTGTCTTCACCACGCCGGGTATCACCGATCCGTCCAGAAGAGGGTCCGAAGTCTTCATCCTATCCAGCAAGAAGAGCTCCTCCAGAGGGTCCAAAGTTTTCATCCTATCTGGGCAGAAGAGGACATCCGGACCGGCAGACATCTTCATCCAGGCGGCATCTTCTATCTTCTTCCATCCGGCGCGGAGCGGGACCATCTTCAAGCAGTCGACGCGGAGCCATCCTTCTTCACCGACGGACTAACAACGAATGAAGGTTCCTTTAAGGGACGTCATTCAAGATGGCGTCCCTTGAATTCCGATTGGCTGATAGGATTCTATCAGCCAATCGGAATTAAGGTAGGAAAAATCTGATTGGCTGATTGAATCAGCCAATCAGATTCAAGTTCAAGCAAGATATAATCTGCATACCTTATATTTGTCAACATGTTATTTCTAATGCAGATTTTAACATAACGTATTTGCAATCAGAAGTTTAAACACAGGGAACATGCGTAACTTTGGCTGAGGCTTTATTATAAAAAAGAAAACAAGCCAGCATATAAGCTAATACATTTCAAAACCCAAGCAACTTCCACCATAAATTTGCCCAAAACAAGTTTACATAACTTCTTATCCTGCCAGCAAGGATTTCCAAAGGGAACAGGTGGGCTTAGGCGGTAGCATAGTGCTTCAAAACAACAAGCCTATATATATATATAAAACAACTATATGTAACACACTTAATATAAAAAAAATAAACGCAGCATACCTTGTCTTCTTGTCAGAGAGATCCTGGGCAGTGAATGCAGAAAATGTTAATGCTAAAATTCAACTTAAACGCTCTCCCAAATACCAGCTATAACCGGCTTACATATTTGTAGTTTAGCTGAGCATAAAATTCTTCATGGAGTTCCTACTGCTTAAGCAAAGCAGCAGACAAATGCACCAGTAGGCTGACACCAAGGCTCTATAGATTGGCGCACGCACACCACCGGAACAGCCCTCAAATGCAGCCCCTGTGATGTTGCGTCCTGATGACCTCACAGTTAAGATGGCGGCCTCCCCAAGACAGCTTCGGGTGAAGTGTCAAATGCCTGCACAGGACCACAGTGCCCCCAGGACAAAGAACTTTGCTGTGCAATAAAAAGGGTAAGTATAACCTTAGGGAAGTCAGGTAATGCCCACACACTGAAACAAAAATGTGTACAAAAATATGGAGAGGGTCTCCCAGCTCTATCCACCTGCAAGGCTGGACAGAACTAGTAGCAGGGTATGATACTGTATATATACTTTATATAGGTAACTGAGGGAGTGGGCAGTTCTTTCCACGCCCCTTCGGGGAGGGGTTCTCACTGGTAGGTATTACCCAGGGATATGGGCCAAGATATAGAAATGACTATATTTTGGGTGAAAATATCCAGGGAGGGCCAAGATACTTACTAATGTTTTTTTTTTCTCTTCTCATTTTTTTTATTTCAACTATATAATATTATGATTGGCATTTAATCTTTGAAAATAGTTCAAATGTTTTTTTTTTCTTCTTTTCATGTCTTTCTTTTTTATATAATATGTTCAGTATATTTATTGATTTTATTGTTTTCTTTATCTTATGTTTTTGTTTCTTAAGTAATCTCTTTTTTTTTCAATAAAACTAATTTATAATCGAACCAATGGACCATGGAGAGACCGCTTATTCTGAAAAAAAATGTGCTTATTCACTGTGCTTGGCCAAAGTCGTACACAAAAAGTGGATAGAAAGCACTGCTGAGCTGCATAGTACCCTCCAGTAATTGGCATACTTACTAGCCAATAATGTTATTGCATCTGTGTCCACTCCATCTCCATACTTTAAAATATGCACATCACTTTGTTTCTCACTCCACAGAAACTTGAGCAGTGAGGGAAGCTGTACTACAGTAAATGTGTGTGTTGGGACATTCTGGCTGGCAGTGGATTTGGAGAAATATCCCTTATATGCTCAGCTAACTGCTCTTTTGTAAAACCTTAATTAACTGATCTTTATGGATGACTATGACTGAGTTTAGAATGTTATAGATGGAGAGTTAGAGTGCTTCTTTTCATTTTATTAAGCTTCCACTGAATGACACTACATCCTGGTTTGTGTGCATGTATTACTCAATGTTATACTTGTTGTGGCCCTATGTCCTCCTGATTACCTTTCACTTTACTATGAACTGGCAACATCTGATATGGGGAGATGTCGACACATATCTGAACTGACATGAATATGTCTAAGGTTTAACAAAAGTGATTTACCAGTAAGAACAAACTTGGTTTAATATTTAAAAATGTCAATGATAAGCTTGTAAATGCTGTATAGGGAATGTTTATTGTACTAATTTCAATAAAATATACTTTAAACATGAAACCATATAGCATGGGTTGACAAAGTTATAGGAATCCTATCCTAATGATATATCTAAATATCCAGAAAATTTTAAAACACACCCTATTTCATGTCTCATTTCATATTTTATTTGAAAAGGATATGAGTGTACCAAAATCTTTATAGCCACTTTTCGCACAGGGTTGAAAGGGGTTAAAATGTACAATGCAGGTGTGGCGCTGAAGCGAAAGATTGTCTTCCCTTTATTCAATACTATGAAAGTCTGGAAAAAAAAGAGACAGGAAACATAAAGTATGCAATATTTATCCAATATACATTTATTCATTTCCTTCATATTTTAATTTAATATATGTTCATTCCTAAACTGTAATACATAATTTATGATAACAGCCCTTCAATTATTACTATTATTATCACTTTATTTATAGTCCATCATAGTCTACAGTGCTTTTCAGGGTGTTCATTATATCAAAACAAGGAATCTTTGTGAGCTAGATCTAAAAGTGCTTATCCTAAAAAAGCTTACAATAGCCTAGATTATGAGTAGAGTGACTATTACCCCCTCTAGATTTTTTCTTAGACTGATCTAATATCATGAATCTTAATAGCCCATCTGATGAAGGTGTGCTGGCACTGGTAGATGTTTAAGTTTCTAATATGATGTATGTTGTCCAATACAGTCTCTGACCCTCTGAGTGGTCCTGCCTACATATAAAATCCCACATGGGCATTTAAGGGCATAAACCACATAACTAGAATTATATGTACAATAACCCCTAATTTTATATTTGTGACCAGTGTAAGTATGGGAAATGTCCCCATCTTTAATTATACTGTGGCAATAGTAACATCCTAAACAGGGGAATCTGCCATCTGAGTTTACAAAAAATGGTATTCGGTTTTTTTTGAGAGGGAACTTCTGCTTTAACCATCCTTTTTCCACATGTATTACTTCTGTGGCAAGCAGAACTAGGTAATTGTGTAAACTCCTTGACTCCCTCAAAATATAACAATTTCTTTTCAAAATGTTGTATATCTTAGTGCTCAATGTATTGCACGTAGTAACAAAGTTACATCTATTCTCACCTCTCCTCAGATCTAATATGTAAATGTAAAAAAAAATTTAATTCATTATTTTTTCTTTACTAATGGGATCTGACACTATCCTTTCTATTCTTAAACTGAATTTTGAGAACAGATTAAAATACTCATAATGGAATAATGTATTCTGATCTGTAGATTTAATATATAAATCAGTTTTAAGGCATCATCCTTCCCTTTAAACAAGGGTATCAAGGAATGTCATACAATGTATCACATTAAGAAGTACATTTTAAAAAAACATACAGACTTCACAATATTTAATTGTGTTACTAGGTCAGGGGTACCCTTCCACAGAATAAACAGATTGTCATTATAGCAATGCCATGCTATACAGTATTTCTCAAAATAGGGATGTTTATAGACTATTTTTCCTTTGTGCTGTTTATCACCAGACAAGCATACAATTGGGTCACTTTTGACCCCATCGCTTTCCCTGTTTTTTTGCAAGTAAAACAATCCATTAAAAATAAAATAATTTTGTGTCAAACTATGTTGTAACAAATCCTTCATAAATCTAATCTGTTGTTTATTGTGCTTTCCTCAAGTGTGCACTCAATATTAAATACAATCCATCCCCACATCATGGGGGATGACCTTATACAGACTGGCAACATCCCATATGGGAAGTATAATATTGTCTACCAAATTCTCAATAGCTTTAATTTTCTCCAAAAAAAACACTGGTATAGTTAACATATGATTTACCTATTTTTACCAATGGGGCAAACACTTTGTCCAAAGATTTTGTAGCATTACTCATGACAGACTTTATGCCTGCTACTATAGGGCTGCCAGGTGGCTTAATGGGGTCCTTATGAATTTTGGAGTAATATAAAATGCTGGAATAATATGGTGCTACTGCATTATCTAATTGTAATTTTAATTGTGCCTGAATCATACCAGTAGGGACATATAGCTGCTTTTCATATATACATGTATATACAGTATAAGGCGTAATGCATCAATTTTATAATCAAAAGTATCCATAATTATAACAGCCCCACGCTTGTCGCCACATTTTATAGTAAAAGAGATCATCTTCTAAACTTTGTAAAGCCTCAATTTCACATACAGACATATTATTGCAAACATTGCTGTCATTATTTTCATTGGTACATGGAGTAAAAAACTTGCTTTAACCGTTTAGATCAAATGCAACAGTGTCACATATATTATCAGGTTCAATTTCATTAGTATCAGTGTAGAGTCACCAAACTTTTGTTTATTGCCAAAAAATACTTTTAATCTCAATAGTCTAAATGAGCAAGATCTAATTCTAGTGCAAAACTGTTGTGGCATTTAGTGGGGCAGAAGGATAATCCCTTATTTAGTACTTTCATTTTAAGTTCTCAAGTCGACAAGTTAATTCCATTTACCTTTATTTTCTCTACCGTGATCTTGTGTTTATAATTCCTCCTGCCATGGTCTCTCCAGATCTTCTCGCATGACCCCAATTGTCCACTGCCAAAAAAGGGGTGGGGTTGGCAGTTTGTGACATTACCAATTAGTGATTTCAACTGGTGGAGGACCCCGTGTCAGAATCAGACCCTTTATAATTATGTGTCAGATTTCTCTTCACATGGGTATTACCGCAATGGTAATACCTGTGGTAAAAAAATGGTTAAGCAGAATTTCCCACTAAAAAAAATGAAACACCATATTTTTGGTAAACCCAAAGATGATGCATTCCCCTGTTTAGAATGTGCCCATTGCCACAGTATAATTAAAGGTGGGGAAATTTCCCATCTGTATACTGGTCACAATGATGGATTATTATACATGTAATTCTAGTTATGTGGTCTATGCCCTTAAATGCTCATGTGGGCTTTTATATATAAGCTAAACCACTTAGAGGTTCAGATACCATATTGGACAACATAAATCCAATTTTAGAAACCCTAAACTTAAACATCTACTCGTGCCAGCACACTTTCATCAGATTCGCAAACAAGTAAACCAATCAAGTTTATGATATTAGATCAGGCTAGACAGAGGGATCTGCTTTATAAGGAAGCCAAGTGGATTTTTAAATTAGATACTAAGTATCCTAGAGGGGATAAATAAAAAGTTTGACTTAAAACCCCTAATTTAAAATTCTATTATAATAAAATGTTTTATTACATGCTGATAAAATGTTGCTCTTATAATTGTGCACATTTATATTCTGTTATCATTTGAGTATTTTTAATTATGGCCCACTCATTTTATATAACTCTGAAAGAGAGGGTTGTGCTGTAACCCCTCCCATTGGTAAGGAATAGGATTAGTTTAGCTTGACTCATTAAATGTGCTGTTTGTCAAAAATAATTTTATTCATCTTCTATACATGAGAGTGCAGCCTTTGTTTATTATTTTGGTGCATCTCGAACATTACCTCATGCTCCTAGAAGCATATATTAATATATACTGTATATATATATACACACACTATATGGCCAAAAGTATATGGACACCTGACCATCACACCTACAGTATATGAGCTTGTTGGACATCCCATCCCAAAATTCTGGGAGTTAATATGGAGTACACAAGTCCAGACAGCAGCACTCACCACTTCAAAAGAATAAGATAATGCAGAATTTATTGAGACACCAAGGTGCACAAATGGAACAAAGCTTTGGACCTCAGTCCTTAGGTCCGAAATGTTTGAAACCTTTTGAAACCACTGCAACTTTTCTGGGAAGGCTTTAACCATTCTTTTACCACAGGTATTACCACTGTGGTAATACCCATGTGAAGAGAAATCTGACACATAATTAACAAGGGTTTGATTCTGACACGGGGTCCTCCACCAGTTTATATCACTCCTTGGTGATGTCACAAACTGCCGGCCCCACTCCTTTTTTGGCAGTGGACAATGCGGTCATGTGAGAAGATGTGGAGAGACCATGGCAGGAGGAACTATAAACACAAGATCACAGTAGTGAAAATTAAGGTAAATGTAATTAACTTGTAAACTCGAGAACTTAAGATGAAAGTACTAAATAAGGGATTGTCTTTCTGCCCCACTAAATGCTACAACAGTGTTGCACTAGAATTAGATCTTGCTCATTTAGACTATTGAGATTAAAAGTATTTTTGGCAATAAACAAAAGTTTGGTGACTCTACACTGATACTAATGAAATTGAACCTGATAATATATGTGACACTGTTGCATTTGATCTACACGGTAAAAGCAAGTTTTGTCCTCCATGTACCAATGAAGTTTTGGAAACATCCATTGAGGTGGTAGAACAACAATTTAAAGAGTTTACTAATAACGATAATAACAGCAATGTTTGAAATAATATGTCTGTATGTGAAATTGAGGCTTTACAAAGTTTACAAAATGATAAGTCTTTTACTATAAAATGTGGTGACAAGGGTGGCTGTTATAATTATGGATACTTTTAATTATAAAATTGATATGTCCTCACTGGTATAATTCAGGCACAATGTAAATTACAATTGGATAATGCTGTACAAGATTAGGTTATTATAGAGTATTTGTATGCAAAGCACCCTATTATTCCAGCATTTTATATTACTCCAAAATTCATAAGGACCCTATTAAGCCACCTGGCGGCCCTATAGTGGCAGGCATAAAGTCCATCATGAGTAATGCTGCAAAATCTTTGGACAAAGTGTTTGCCCCAATGGTAAAAATGGGTAAATCTTACGTTAACTATACCAGTGATATTTTTGGGGAGAACATTAAAGCTATTCAATTTGGTAGACAATATTATACTTCCCATATGGGATGTTGCCAGTCTGTATACGGTCATCCCCCATGATGTGGGGATGGATTGTATTTAATATTGACTGTACACTTGAGGAAGGCACAATAAACAACAGATTGGATTTTTGAAGGATTTTTTACAACCTAGTTTGACACAAAATTATTTTATTTTTAATGGCACAATTTACTTGCAAAAAACAGGGACAGCAATGGGGTCAAATGTGACCCAATTGTATGCTTGTCTGGTGATAAACAGCACAGAGGAAAAAACAATGGTTAATAATCAAGAGTTCAGAAATTTCAACTTGGCTCTGTCATATGATGCCATCTTTACCCCAAATCAGTTTTTGAAATGTGTTCCCTACTAGATCTGCCCCAGTCAACAGTAAGTGCACTTAGTGAAGTGGAAGCTTCTATGATCAGCAACAGCCCATCCTCAAAGTAACTCATAAGGCGGCCGCCAAGTGCAGAAGTAGGTAGTGCATTAAAATTGCCTATCATCTGGTGCATCGCTCACTACAGAGTTCCACACTGTCTCTAGAAGCAAAGAACTGTGCGTTGGGAGCTTCATGAAATGGATTTCCAACACTGAACAGCTGTACACTAGATTTACATCAACATAAGCAATGCAAATCTTTTGTTGGAGTGGTGTAAAGCACTGTGACACTTGATTCTGGAGCAGTGGAAACATGTTCTCTAGAGTAATTAATCATATAAAAACCAGCAAAGAGAAAGTAGATATTTCACAATAAGAAGTTTCTAGGGCCGCGATCCGATAAAGATCGTGGTTTGCGGCGCAAGCGAGGGAACCCCCGCCGCCCGTATTTTCAGCTCGCAACTCGAGCTATCCCATATACGGCGCCGTCAGAGGCTAAAGTGCCGTAAGTCTGATAAACCAGCGATGTCCAGAAATCTGCGTAAGTACAAATTTCTGGAGTCGCCAGTGACTTATGGCACTTTAGAAACTGCCGGCGCCTTCAAAACCTAACTAAAGTTATTAAATCTCCCATACTGTCTAACACGCCTCCCAAACATAGCCCGACACGTCTAACCCTCTATCCGCTATCCCCCCTCACTATCATAACAATAAAAAATGTATTAACCCCTAAACCGCCGCTCCCGGACCCCGCCGCCACCTAATAAAGTTATTAACCCCTAAACCGCCACTCCCGGACCCCGCCACCACCTACATTATCTATATTACCCCCTAATGTGAGCTCCTACCCCGCCGCCACCTACATTAACTACCCCCTAATGTGAGCTCCTACCCCGCCCCCACCTACATTAACTACCCCATAATGTGAGCCCCTTACACTGCCGCCAGCTATATTAAATCTATAACCCCTTAATGTGAGCCCCTACCCCGCCGCCATCTACCTTACCTACCCCCTAAAATGAGCCCCTTACACCGCCGCCATTTACCTTACCTACCCCCTAAAGTGAGCCCCTACCCCGCCGCCATCTACTTTACCTACCCCCTAAAGTGATCCCCTACCCCGCCGCCATCTACCTTACCTACCCCCTAAAGTAAGCCCCTTACACCGCCACCATCCACCTTACCTACCCCCTAAAGTGAGCTCCTATCCCGCCACCATCTATTTTAAAAATATTAACCCCTAATTTAATCCCCCTACACCGCCGCCGCCTATATTAAACACATTAACCCCTAATCTAATCCCCCTACACCGCCGCCAGCTATATTAACTATATTAACCCTAATTATATTAGGGTTAATATAGTTATTATAGTTATTATATTATATATATTAACTATATTAACCCTAATTATATTAGAGTTAATATAGTTAATATCGTTATTATATTATATATATATATTAAGTATAATAACCCTATCTAACTCTAACATCCCTAACTAAATTCTTATTAAAATAAATCTAATTAATATTAATATTGTTAATTAAAATATTCCTATTTAAATCTAAATACTTACCTATAAAATAAACCCTAAGATAGCTACAATGTAATTAATAATTACATTGTAGCTATTTTAGAGTTTATATTTATTTTACAGATAACTTGGTATTTATTTTACCTAGGTACAATAGCTATTAAATAGTTAATAACTATTTAATAGCTACCTAGTTAAAATAATTACCAATTTACCTGTAAAATAAATCCTAACCTAAGTTACAAATACACCTACACTATCAATAAATTAAATAAACTACAAATATCTAAACTAAAATACAATTAAATAAACTAAACTAAATTACAAAAAAAACAAACACTAAATTACAAAAAATAAAAAAAGATTACAAGATTTTTAAGCTAATTACACCTATTCTAAGCCCCCTAATAAAATAATAAAGCCCCCCAAAATAAAATAAAAAATCCCTACCCTATTCTAAATTAAAAAAGTTAACAGCTCTTTTACCTTACCAGCCCTTAAAAGGGCCTTTTGCGGGGCATGCCCCAAAGAAAACAGCTCTTTTGCCTGTAAAAAAACACACAATACCACCCCCCAAAATTACAACCCACCACCCACATACCCCTATTCTAAACCCACCCAAACCCCCCTTAAAAAAACCTAACACTACCCCCCTGAAGATCTCCCTACCTTGTCTTCACCCAGCCGGGCAGAACTCTTCATCCCATCCGGGCGATGTCTTCAATCAAGCAGCAGAGAAGTCTTCTTCCATCCGGCGATGTCTTCAATCAAGCGGCAAAGAAGTCTTCTTCCATCCGGGCGATGTCTTCAAGCAAGCGGCAGAGAAGTCTTCTTCCATCCGGCGATGTCTTCAAGCAAAGTGGCATCTTCAATCTTCTTTCTTCGCTCCTCCGAGATTAACCCAAAAAGGATGCAAATTCCATTTTTTCATTTGGACCCTTTGGAGACAGTGTATCTTATTTATTAATCCATCTTGTCTCCTTCTACAATAAGATTTTGTCAATGTCACCCCCTCGTGTACTTAATTTGACTGACTCTATTCCAATAAAATGGAGATCATCAGTTTTTGATTTGTGGAATTGGGCAAAATGTCTAGCTACCGGACTGTCAATGTTAAAATCTTTTATATCATCCCTATGTTCTGTGATTCTAGAACAAAATTCTCTAAAGGTTTTTCCCACATAGAAAAATTTACAAGAACAATATAATAGATATATAACTCCCTTAGTGGAACAGTTTATAAAGGACTTAATCCTATATGTGGTCCCAGTATTAGTACTGAATGTTTTAGATCTCTGCATGAATTGGCAGCAAACACAGTGACTACAAGGGGACTACCAGTTATTTTTTGAGCATTAAGTTCTAACCAATTACATGTAGGAACTTTTGCAAATTCACTTCTTACAAGAAGATCTTTACGATTATTAGGTTAGGTCGCCTTACCGTCATGAGTGGGTAGTCTCCCACATGTTCATGGAGATTGAGGTCATTAGAAAGCAAATGCCAATTATTAATTAAGATAGTTTTAACCTTGCTCGAGTGGGCATTATACTTATGATGAGATCACTGATATTCTTCCAAAACAGATTTAAAGAAAAATCGACATACATGCCCTCTTTTTCCTCCATTCCTAATATTTCCATTTTTGAACAAAATGTATCACATGAATTGGCACAGATACATACTACAGGGATAGTAAATGATAACCTCACCAAAAAAGAGCATCAGGCCCTTGAAGAACTTATGAGTCATAAAGAATTGGTCATAAAACCGGCCGATAAAGGAGGCAATGTAGTTATTATTAATCAAGAGTATTATATTAAAGAAGCAATGCGACAATTACTTGATACTACTCAATACACTAAATCTTCCTTTGAAGATTTTCACAAATCTCATAATGAGTTACTATTTATGCTAAATGATGCACGTAGGGATTATCTAATTACTGGAATAGAATTTAATTTTCTATATAATCATAAACCAAAAATACCTGTTTTCTACTGGATCCACCAGGACGCCCCATCATTTCAGGGATAGGGGGTCCTACTGAAGGAATTAGAAACTATGTTAACAAATTTTTGCAGCCATTTGTAAACAAACTACGCATATTTGTGCAAGATTCTACAGATGTGATTAAGAAGTTTGATGGGATCAATGTTACCAAAAAGACTATTTTAGTCTCTTTGGACGTTGAGTCCCTGTACTCTTCTATCCCCCACTCCGTTGGACTTACAACATGTGAAAACTTCTTAAATACTAGAGGTTTAGGTTATAGGAAACATACCCAATTTGTAGTCCAATTATTAAAATTTGTACTCAGAAACAATATCTTTATATTTGATGGTAAATGCTTTAAACAACAACAAGGAACAGTGATGGGGGCTACATGTGCCCCAACATATGCATACTTACACTTAGGTGGATGGGAAAACCAAGTGGTTTTTGGTGAACATGCTGATTTAATTGAGGTGCATGTAGCCCTCTGGATAAGATATGTTGATGACATCTTGCTCCTCTGGGAGGGTACAGAGGATGATTTTTTTCATTTCGTTTTCCTTTTAAATTGTAATGACTTTAACATTTTTCTAACATATAATCATGATTACAGTCTAATTAATTTTCTTGATCCTAAGATCAGTAAAAAAAGAAGGGAACATTGAAACTGAAGTTTTTCATAAGCCCACTGCAACTAATAGCCTCCTTTTGGGATCAAGTCACCATCCTGAAAATTTGAAGAAGGTAATACCCTTTGGGCAATTTTTGTCTTTGCGCAGGATTTGCTCTGAGGACTCAGTATTCAATAAACAAGCAAAATACATTGCGACTCGTTTCCATGAGAGAGGCTATTCTAAAAGACGTGTTAAAAGAGCCCTTTGTAGAGCATCTTAACAACAAAGAAAATATATTCTGTACCAAACTAAAAGAAAGGATAGTGAGGGGACAAAAATTAGATTCATCACTAAGTACAGTATAATGCCCACTGGAGCAATGTTAAAACTATCTTAAATAATAATTGGCATTTGCTTTCTAATGACCTCAACCTCCATGAACATGTGGGAGACTACCCACTCATGACGGCAAGGAGACCTAATAATCTTAAAGATCTTCTTGTAAGATGTGAATTTGCAAAAGTTCCTACATGTAATTGGTTAGAACTTAATGCTCAAAAAATAACTGGTAGCTCCCCCTGTGGTCACTGTCACCTAGATTACGAGTCTTGCGTTAGACTTAAAAAGCAGCGTTGAGAGGTCCCAATGCTGCTTTTTAACGCCCGCTGGTATTACGAGTCCTGCAGGTACAGGTGTACCGCTCACTTTTTCCCCGCGACTCGAGCATACCGCAAATCCCCTTACGTCAATTGTGTATCCTATCATTTCTATGGGATTTTCCTAACGCCGGTATTATGAGTGAGAAAAAGTGAGCGGTACACCCTCTCCTGTCAAGACTCCTACCGCATTTAAAAGTCAGTAGTAAAGAGTTTTATGGGCTAACGCCGTAACATAAAACTCTTAACTAAAGTGCTAAAAAGTACACTTACACCCATAAACTACCTATTAACCCCTAAACCGAGACCCCCCCACATCGCAAATACTTAAATAAGGTTTTTAACCCCTAATCTGCCGACCGGACATTGCCTGCCACTTAAATAAATATATTAATACCTAATCCGACGCACTCCCGCCTCACAAACACTAGTTCAATTTTTATTAACCCCTAATCTACTGTCCCTAACATCGCTGACACCTACCTACATTTATTAAACCCTAATCTGCCACCCACAACATTGCCAACACTATATTAAATGTATTAACCCCTAAACCCTAACCCTAACAACCCCCTAACTTAAATATAATTTAAATAAAACAAAATAAAATTACTACAATTAAATAAATTATTCCTATTTAAAACTAAATACTTAACTATAAAATAAACCCTAAGATAGCTACAATATAACTGATAGTTACATTGTATCTATCTTAGGGTTTATTTTACAGGCAAGTTTGTATTTATTTTAACAAGGTAGAATAGTTATTAAATAGTTATTAACTATTTAATAATTACCTAGCTAAAATAAGTACAAATTTACCTGTAAAATAAACCCTCATCTAAGTTACAATTACACCTAACACTACACTATAATTAAATTAATTACCTAAACTAACTACAATTAATTACAATTAAATTAAATAAACTAAAGTCCGGAAAAAAACACTAAATTACAGAAAATAATAAAATAATTACAAGAATTTTAAACTAATTACACCTACTCTAATTCCCCTAATAAAATAAAAAAGCCCCCCAAAATAATAAAAATCCCTACCCTATACTAAATTACAAATAGCCCTTAAAAGGGCCTTTTGCAGGGCATTGCCCTAAAGTAATCAGCTCTTTTACCTGTAAAAAAAAAATACAATACCCCCCCAACATTAAAACCCACCACCCACACACCCAACCCTACTCTAAAACCCACCCAATCCCCCCTTAATAAAACCTAACACTAACCTCTTGAAGCTGAGCACAAGTGATCCTCCAGACGGCCAGAAGTCTTCATCCGATCCGGGCAGAAGAGGACATCCAGACCGGCAGAAGTCTTCATCCATACGGCATCTTCTATCTTCATCCATCCGCAGCAGAGCGGGACCATCTTGAAGCCAGCCGATGCGGAGCATCCATCCAGACCGACGACTACCCGACGAATGACAGTTCCTTTAAATGACGTCATCAAAGATGGCGTCCCTTGAATTTCGATTGGCTGATAGGATTCTATCAGCCAATCGGAATTAAGGTAGGAAAAATCCTATTGGCTGATGCGATTAGCCAATAGAATTGAGCTCGCATTCTATTGGCTGATTGGAACAGCCAATAGAATGCGAGCTCAATCCTATTGGCTGGTTGCATCAGCCAATAGGATTTTTCCTACCTTAATTCCGATTGGCTGATAGAATCCTATCAGCCAATAGGAATTCAAGGGACGCCATCTTGGATGACGTCATTTAAAGGAACCGTCATTCGTCGGGGCTATTTGGGGCTATTTGTAATTTAGTATAGGGTAGGGATTTTTATTATTTTGGGGGGCTTTTTTATTTTATTAGGGGGATTAGGGTAGGTGTAATTAGTTTAAAATTCTTGTAATTATTTTCTGTAATTTAGTGTTTGTTTTTTTCGTACTTTAGTTTATTTAATTTCATTGTAATTAATTGTAATTAGTTTAGGTAATTAATTTAATTATAGTGTAGTGTTAGGTGTAATTGTAACTTAGGTTAGGGTTTATTTTACAGGTAAATTTGTACTTATTTTATCTAGGTAGTTATTAAATAGTTAATAACTATTTAATAACTATTCTACCTAGTTAAAATAAATACAAAGTTGCCTGTAAAATAAAAATAAACCCTAAGATAGATACAATGTAACTATTAGTTATATTGTAGCTATCTTACAGTTTATTTTATAGGTAAGTATTTAGTTTTAAATAGGAATAATTTATTTAATTGTAGTTATTTTATTTAGATTATTTAAAATTATATTTAAGTTAGGGGGGTGTTAGACTTAGGTTTAGGGGTTAATATATTTAATATAGTGGCGGCGACGTTGGGGGCGGCAGATTAGGGGTTAATAAGTGTAGTTAGGTGGCGGCGACATTGGGGGTGGCAGATTAGGGGTTAATAAATATAATGTAGGGTTCGGCAATGTTGGGGGCAGCAGATTAGGGGTTCATAAGTATAATGTAGGTGGCTGTGGTGTCCGGAACAGCAGATTAGGGGTTAATAATATAATGTAGGTGTCTGCGATGTCGGGGGCAGCAGATTAGGGGCTAATAAGTGTAAGATTAGGGGTGTTTAGACTCGGGGTTCATGTTAGGGTGTTAGGTGTAAACATAAATTTATTTTCCCCATAGGAATCAATAAGGCTGCTTTAGGAGCTGAACGCTTCCTTTTAGCAGGTGTTAGTTTTTTTTCAGTCGGTTCTGCCCCATTGATTCCTATGGGGAAATCATGCACGAGCACGTTTAGCCAGCTCACCGCTACTGTAAGCAGCGCTGGTATTGAGGTGAGATGTGGAGCTAAATTTTGCTCTCTGCTCACTTTTTAGAGGCTAACGCCAGGTTGAAAATAACCTGTAATACCAGCGTTGTTTGTAGGTGAGCGGTGAGCCCAAACGGCTTTACCGACAAAACTCGTAATCTAGGTATGTGTTTACTGCCAATTCATGCAGACAGCTAAAACATTCAGTATTAATACTGGGGTATAGGATTAAGTCCTTTATAAACTGTTCCCCTAAGGGAGTTATATATACTGTATATATTATATTGTTCCTGTAAATATTTCTGTGGGAATTTCGTTCTAGAATCACAGAACATAGGGATGATATAAAAGATTTTAACATTGACAGCCCGGTAGCTAGACATTTTGCCCAATTCCACAAATCAAAAACGGATGATCTCCATTTTATTGGAATAGAGTCAGTCAAATTAAGTACACGAGGGGGTGACATTGACAAAATCTTATTGCAGAAGGAGACTAGATGGATATATAAACTAGATAAACTGTCTCCAAAGGGTCTAAATGAAAAATTGGAATTTGCATCCTTTTTGGGTTAATCTCTTTATGTTACATTTTCCATTTTCCCCTTCTATTTGCTACTCCATTTTTTGGAATCTCATTTGTCTGAATTTATTCTATATATATAGATTAATATTTTTTTATTGAAGTTCTGGAGCACTTTATCATGCTAAATTGAATATGATGTATATGCATACACTAAAGACAAATATAAGAGTATTATAAAATTCTTAAATTATATTAGTAGCATCCAGTGGTTGGTTTGTGTGTGTGTGTGTTTAACCGATGTATTTATATAGTTAATATTTATGATAAGATTTGCCATCTAGGTAATATAACAATGCCTCATCAAATATATTTTCAATTGTTGTGAATAAATTGCTATTAAACACTTAACATCAATTGAAGCTGGCAAAAGTATTTGCAAGGACTAACATAAAAGCAAAATTAATTGACCAATAAGGATATGACTGTATGACGTATGTATCCAATAAAAAGGCATAGTTTCCTATATGACGTCAGCATCCGGAAGAAACTCCATGCTGCAATATACGAAGGAGTGAAACGAGCGACTCGTCGTGCTTAGCAGCTTGTCTACTACATGGGATCCCCCCATGCACAGGGTCATTCCGGAAGGCAGCACGTTTATGTAGCAGTGAAGTTAGGAGGAGCATTCGCGTAAAAGACACAGGTAAAGCTTGTTGACTGGGTTTGTTGGAGTATGCTTCAACGGTGGTTAATACTGTTGATACGCGTATATACATCCTTTCCATGCTTGCATGCTTGTTTCATATTTCAGTGTGGGGATGATGCCTGGTTCACCTGGCTTTGTGGCCATTTGTGAATAACATTTGCAAATTGGGTTAGTTGATTTCATTGTATTTTTCTCCTTGGTGCACTAGACTATTCAAAAGCCGGTTTCATGTATGTGATACTAAGGGATCCCTTGTATGTGGGTGATTTTTTAGTACATTAAAGTGTGTTTTGTATCTTTGGCACATTGTTTTTCTCCTTTTTTTCATTTATGTGCAGTTGTGCTGTTTGTTCCTAGACTTTTAGAAACTTCTTATTGTGAAGTATCTACTTTCTCTTTGCTGGTTTTTATATACATTTTTCTAGGTAGCACCTGTCCAATATTATATATATTTACATATACAATTCAAAAGTGAGCTACCCATACATTTTACATTTTCAAGTAATTAATCATACTTCAATATCTACCATTCTGATGGAAGAATATGGGTGTGGCAGATGCCACGAAAACACTACCTACTGGAATGCATAATACCTACAGTAAATCTTGGTGGAGGAGAGATAATGGTCTGAGATTGTGTTTTACAGTTTTGGCTAGGCCCCTTAGTTCCTTTGAAGGGTCATCTTAATGCTACAGACTACAAACACTTTTTAGACAACTGAGTGCTTCCAACTTTGCGGAAATCTTGCTTGACTGTGCCCCAATAAACAAAGTTAGGTCCATTAAAACATGGTTTGTTGAGTTTTGTGTGGATGAACTCAAGTGGGCTGCACAGAAATCTAACATAAACCGATTGAACACCTTTGGGATGAACTGGAATGTCCAGCATCAGTGCGTGACATCACAAATGATCTTTTGGCTGAATAGGCAGAAATTTCCACAGGTACATTTCAAAGTCTTGTGGAAAGCCTTCCCAGAAAAGTCGCAGTGGTTTCATATCTCTTTAAGCAGCACAACACCTTTATTCACAGAAATAATATGCATCTGCACACACTATTTTCATTTACCTGTCATATAAAGACTCTGTGAGTGGTGGATGTTATGTAAGTAGAGGAGTGCAGTGTTTTGAGCCTTGGACTAGCTATGAGAGACATACTGGGGGACTGCATGCCAGAGATTAACAGCTTCTAAATGTTTAGTAGGTGGGCAAAGCACTTTAATGTGTGCGTACACAATGTAGAATGTATGACCCTATTTTAACTGTACCAAGGATACATGTCTATTGGGATGCCCTTTTGTGGGGGAGTTTCACTGCCAATGTTAGTCTATGGAGATTTTATGGCTATTTGCTGGAATTTATGCACCTGTTAGCAATGGATGTTTCTAAAACACATAAAATCAATAATTGGTAGGGGTGTCCACATAACCTTAATATTATGACATATATTTTCTTACTTACTTTCTTATTGGCATAATATGGATCAAGATCTTCCAAGGCCTTTGACACCATTCCTGGAGGTATGTCCCCATATATAAATGGCAATGTTTTACCAGCTCCTAAGTCAATGTTTGGTTTTGGACCATTCTCTTCATCACCTCTTTGTTCCTGTT
>NC_069499.1:433243283-433358283 GCF_027579735.1 Bombina bombina | reverse complement strand
GATCACATACAGACACTTTAGGGTTGTGCCCACGTCTCCCCATGTGACACAAGTTATAGTGATCCCAATAATGGTTTAGCCCATCATATTTATTGTGTCTGGACAGACGGATATACGTTGGTTCTGAAAATGTATAGGGTTCCAAGAGTGGATTACTGATTCCGAATGTTAATATTGCTTGATAGCATTTGTTATTAGGAACTGGGAGAAGCGCTCCTTTACATTGTGCATATTGTAGCATCTGCAGTGGCAACTGAACTCCTTATCAGTTCTAAGCAGAGTAGGAGCAGATTCACGTAACCCAGGAAAATCAGGCCCCTTCATTAACGAAGCATGCATTCTTCCTGTGTGCTTTTTATCGCTATTAATAATCATAATGGCAATAACATTCATATTGCAAATAATATTTGTAGCCATTGTAAGAAAATAACTTGAGTGCCAGATTGGGGGAGGGGGCATTTTTCAATTATTAGTTAAAACACATCATTATGAGTGCCTTCTGAATAAAATAATCAAATTAGGAAGGGGGAATATATATTTTTTTGACACACCATGGGTAGACTTAATGTGGTTTCTGTTGTAAGCATTTGTGTAAAGTTTGCAGTTACATGATGCAATACAATAGAATACATTAAAATCTATAACAAATTGATAATTATACGTTCAGCAGAATTGTAAGACATCTAGTTTATATTTCATTCATCTGATAATCTCCGTATTCCCGATATTAGCAGAATAATGTGTTGCTTGGTAATATTCTAAATGCAGCTACAACATTTTAAACGCTAAGGAAATATGCTAATATCCCATAGCCGCCCCACTCACTGTATCAAGACGCAGTGCATGTACGGACCTAGTAGAAATAGCTCGGGTACCAAGGAGATATTTTACCACTAGGTGGCGCAGTGTTTTTCCCAAAAAGCATAAGAATGCTGCATATTGGAACCTATGTGGCCACGGTGAATTTTTGCGCATTTTCGATACATTATTAACTGTACATGTCTAGATTTTAAATAAACTTGAACGCATCCAGAATTTTACGGCTTATCACAATATTTAAATTGGTTCGAAAATAGCCCTGTTTTGTATTATGCTGCATGTAAATGCTGAATGAGTAAAATGCCGTGTGACAGTTTAGCTGCTTGCACAGCTATTGAATTCTGATGAGCTGATAAAAAGACTGCTCTGCTAAAGATTTCAGATCGTTACAGTTTCTATCGTAAAAGCGGCGACGTATTTTGATAGAATGTGTGCATTTTACTGTTTTCATTAAGGTTACTGTCTTTTATATAATTAATGAGCACAGCTGTGTCCTCAGCCTACTATCAACGTATATCATTTATCTTCCCCTTTTTTTTTTCTTTGATTTATCAAAGTTAAGTTCACTTTGAAGCTATTTGAAAGTTGTTCAGAATGGCACTTACAACAAAACACCAATGCAAACGTATTAAATAATTACAGGAGCAGAAATATGATTTTATCCTGGTTCAACCCCTAACAATTTTAGCTACAAGAAAGAGCCTCTCACAGGCACACAACTGGTTAATGGTTCAGTAACACCCTTTCTCAGAGAGGGCTTCAACCCATTAGTGACTGGTTGGAGAATATATTGTTCTACTATCTCTATATTCATTTTAAAATGCAGCATCACTGCTGCAAAATATCATACAAAGACCTTTATTTTTCAGGAAAATATTGACTAGAGTAAAAATATATACCAAGTTTTTTTATTTTTTTATTTTACCCCATCTGCTTTTGTGTGACATTGTACCTTTAACGTGAAATTGATCTGACTCATCATAAATTGGCTGCACAGTGATTTAACTTCCTGTGAAGGATCATTAATTATTGATAAGTTCCTGTCAGCACTCTCCTTACCATAAAAAGAGGACTTATGTAAATTTGCAATTAATTGTTTACATTTTTTCTTAAAATTTTAATTTGATGGACTTATTAAAATATATCTGTTTGTGCTATGTTGATACATTCTATTTGTTCACATTTGCTTTTTTATGACTTTCCTTTTGAAGCTGGCAATCCTTATATTTTAGAATGTATTAATCACCAGGGAATAGTAGTGAATATGAGATGATGTTGGTTGAAATCTGTACATATATTTTAATTATATGAACATATACATAAAGTAGATGATTAATTTATGTAAATAGAGGACATTATTTATGTAGTTATTTATTTATTTTTGTAAAATATAAACAAGTTGAACTTCAGTCCACCTTGAAGAAATTACAATTTTCAGTTGCCCTGTCATCATTTTCCAGTGCTTTCATTTTCAGGAACACTATAGTAAGCAGTTTGGCTAAGGAGGACAGTCAGGGTTAGAGTTACAGGAATCATGTGAATCTGAGAAAAGACAACATAAATTACAAAATGAAAAATCTTGGGATATCAGTGTTATAGGTTATAGGGGATATTTCAAGCAAAACACGCCCAAGAGTATTACAAGGACACATCAGTGGATATGAGATTTCAGTGCTTTCTTTAGCCTCTGATGTCAGCTGTTCATAATAAACTGCACACACACAGAATATGAACACAACAAATTAATATGATTATATGCTTCATTGCACTTATTTTTTCACACATGTATGTGTATATATTATTTTTAAAAGCTTGGAACTCTCAATGATTTTGAGATAGAGTAACTGGATTTAATTTATGACAGAGGATATAATTATATGAATCTTTTTGTTATTTGTGAGGCAGTTGCCAAATTATGTATTTTTTTATTGACAAGCACACATGGATCAATATTGGGCTGGTTAGCTTGCAAGTATTTGTGTGTCTGTGTTTGCTTTAATAAAACATATTAACAATTTCAAATTAATCAGTGCATGCTCGACATTTGTGTATTAGTGGATACAATTGTGATTCTAAACAACCTATCATGAGAGAGTTTAAGAGATTTTCTCCAAGATAAAGAGTGGAACACTGTTAACCCCAGGGAAAAACAGGAAACAGCTAGAGTATAGAGGATATTGTTAATGGCTTAAGTAGGGTTATAATGAAGGCTTTCAAGACCACTCGGATCTCTTTGTTTGGCATGATAGCCAAGAGAAGAGACCTGATTGGTTTTAAAAGCATATACTATGACCATACTACAATCAACATTAAATGTATTTTGACCTTTATTTTTTGCATTCTGACTCTGAGTGGTTGTTTGGTAATACACTAATTAATGCATAGTCTTTTTAAACCCTACTTTATGCATGAATATTTTAAATGTTAGTTTTAGCGGCAGATAAGTTGTCTCTGAAATGGAAAATGTTTTATGTTTAAAGATAATCTTTTTTTTAATTTATTATATTCTTTTTAGTTTATGGGGCAACATTATAAACAGTAATTTCTTTATATATATATATATATATATATATATATATATATATATATATATATATATATATATATATATATATATATATTGTACAACTTATTTTTATTATTATCATATATATGTGTGTGTTCCATAACTGTAACAGTATACAATATGTCAAATTTAAAAAAAAATCCTACAATACTTTACCGTAATATGAAACACATGAAGATAATCAATGTTGAAAAAGTTATACAAAGAATAATAAAAAAACCTTTTAGTGTAATATCTTCTTACATAGGACAGAAATAAACAGACCAATTTGTAATGGCATGCTCCCTGGCTAGGAGGCTGGATTAAAGATATTTTTATCAATACTTGAGGATACAACAGCACATAATTTATAAGAAAGCAGAAACAGAAATTAAATACCCATAGTTTTCTTTTCTGGAGACATATACACGAATATTTGTTTTAAAAATTGAGAAAAAGATTAATTTTCATTCATTTTTGATATTTACAAATTACAAAGCAAAAGGATACACAAAGGCACAATTGAATGCAGATCTTGACAATCCCATCAGCCAGGGAGCAATGGCTTCTACAATTTTAATTCTGCTTCCTACATTTTTTTTTTGTTTACAAAATTTTATATACAAATAACGTTGATTAAAATTGGGCATAATTGCCTAATGTTAATATAAAACTGTAAAACAATTAACTAACAATGAGTTAATTAAATCTGTTTTCTTGACTGTTTACTTCATTATGATCAGTGAGAGTGATCCTTGTGCAAGTGAAGAGTAGGATATATAGCCTATCCTGTATCCAAAAGCTCTTGTTAATTCAGACTGGTTTTGGCCTGGAGTGGAGGGAGCTCTTGCCTAAAAAATGAAATGACTGAAGCAACTCCATAACACTGGCTTGTTTGTGAGGCTTTTGGCCAATGCTAATTTATCAAGATTGGCCATCAGGTCTTTCATATGAAGTTATCCTACCTATTTAAACTGTCATTACTTGCTTTCTTTCCTTTTCATAATGATACAAACATATGTTCTCTGTTATTTCCTATGGAATCAAGGTTGTTCCAGTATACTCAACATTAGTGTTTTCTAATGATTTTGGCTTGCTTGTTTGCTCATAAGCCTCATTATTTTACAAAGTTTTGAGTTATATATGATTTAATGGGTTTATTTTTCAGTGTTAGATGTAAGGAAGTGATATATCTGCCTTTTTTTATGGCCTGTAATTAGCTCTTGCATTTTTAATTTTACTCTGTAATGGAAAAAACCCAACATGGCTCACTTTCATCCTTAAAGGGACATGAAACCCAATTTTTTTTCATGGTTCAGATACAGCTTATGATTTTAAACAACCTTTCAATTATATAATTTGTTTTGTTCCCCTGTTATCCTTTGTGGAAAATTATACAGGCTCAGAAGCTACTGATTGGTGACTGCACATATATGCTTCACGATATTGGCTCACTCAGTTTGTCAACTAGCTCACACTAGTGCATTGTTAGTCCTTCAACAAAGGATACCAAGAGAATTAAACAAATTAAATAATAAAAATACATTGGGAAGTTGTTTAAAATTGTATTATCTATCAGAATCATCAAAGATCATTTTTGTGTTTCATGTCCCTTTAAGTGATTTTCCTTTATTTAAAATCATTTACATTTTGGATGGCAAATGGTCTTTATGGTGGGAGTTATAGTGTGGGACATTCCAAGTCATTTTGAGGAACTACCTATATATTGAAGGCATCAAAGATTACATTTTTTTTTCTCCCTCAAGCTAATTGATTAAATGGACTTCAGACAATCCAAGCTATTGGATGAATGGAGTTGTTAAAAGAAATTCAGTAATTGATACATACATATCCCATTTTCCCCAGTGAATGTCTAATGGAAATTCTTGATTCTTTCTTCTATTTGTTGATTACTTGTACAAATGACATTTCTCAATACCTGCAGCTTAAGCATTAATGCTTTTAGAGTTTCCAGCAGGGATTAGCAGCTTCTTTAAAAATGTAATTATGTCAGTGGCCTTGATTCATTAAAGTTTACTGAGTCTCAATTCAATTAGATTATAGCAATTTTTTAGTGTGTAACATACAAAATATAAACTGTAAAATGGATAAACCTTCACTTTTAATGGTAATATATATATTAGTGCATATTTTTTGTTATCAGTAATTAATGTGGTAAATTTCCCTTGGAAATGCTACAATAATTCTTTAAAGGGACACTGAACCCAATTTTTTTCTTTCGTAAATCAGCATGCAATTTTAAGCAACTTTCTAATTTACTCCTATTATCAATTTTTCTTTGTTCTCTTGCTATCCTTATTTGAAAAAGAAGGCATGTAAGCTTTTTTTGGTTCAGAACTCTCAACATCACTTTTTTATTGGTGGATGAATTTATCCACCAATCAGCAAGAAAAACCCAGGTTGTTCACCAAAAATGGTCTGGCATCTCAACTTACATTCTTGCATTTCAAATAAAGATACCAAGAGATTGAAGAAAATTTGATAATAGGAGTAAATTAGAAAGTTGCTTAAAATGTCATGCTCTATCAGAATCACAAAATATTTTTTTTTTAGTTCAGTGTCCCTTTAAATTTACATCACTCACATTTGTGTTCAACTGAGTCCTGAGAATGTTCCTCACTGATTGATAAAGATAACTTGCACATAAAAAGATGTTTTATGCAGCACAGAAACATCCAGTTTTTAAATAATAAATAAAAAAAATACAACTAAAAAAAGTAGTTTAAAGTGCAGGTCCCTTTTGATGAATTAGTGCCCGGTTTTTAATAAACCTTTTAAAAACAAGGGCATTTTAATTCATCAAAATTGACATTTCACTGTTTTCTTCAAAAACTTACCTTTTAATCATGGCAGCCTCTCCAGCACTTCCTCCGCCCGTCGCAAGCCGTCTTCATGGGTCCAAAATGACGAATCCGGCTTCCTCCAATCACGGCGTTGCATCAGGCCAAGATCCCCCCGGGGGAAGCTGTGATTGGAGGAAGCCTAATTCGTCATTTCTGACGTCTGCAGAAGCTTCCGACGGCCGGATGAATCGCTGGAGCGGCATTCAGGATTAAAAGGTAAGTTTTTTAAGAAAACAGTTAAATGTCAATTTTGATTAATTAAAGTGCCCTTGTTTTTAAAAGGTTTATTAAAAACTGGGCACTAATTCATCAAAATCGACCTTCACTTTAATGTACATCTTAAAGCAACCTCTTTTATATGGCACAGTGCTATGTGCCCTTTATTTTGACTTTCTCTCTCTCTCTTTCTCTCTCACTCACTCTCCCTTTATCTCTCTCTCTCTCTCTCTTGCTCTCTCTTCCTCTCTCTCTCTCTTCCTTCCTTCCTTTCTCTCTCTCTCTTTCTCTCTTTATTTCTCTCTCTCTGTCTCTCTCTCTATCTATCTATCTCTTTCTTTTGCTCTCTATTCCTTTTTCTTTCTGTTCCTTCCTTTCTCTCTCTTTATTCCTCTCTCTCTGTCTCTCTCTATCTTTATCTCACTTTCTCTTGCTCTCTCTTCCTTCATTTCTCTCTCTCTCTCCCTCTCTCTTCATTTATCTTTCTCTCACTCTCTCTTCCTTTCTCTCTCTCTCTCTCTCTCTCTCTCTCTCTTTCTTCCTTTCTCTCTCTCTCTCTCTCTCTCTCTCTCTCTCTCTCTCTCTCTCTCTCTCTCTCTTTTCTCTCTCTCTCTCTCTCTCTCTCTCTCTCTCTATCTGTCTCTCTTTCTCTCTCTCTCTCTTCCTTTCTCACTCCCTCTCTTTCTCTGTCTCTCTCTCTCTCTCTCTTTCTCTTGCTCTCTTTTCCTTTCTCTCTCTCTCTATCTCTTTATTTTTCTCTCTCTCTCTGTCTCTCTCTCAATCTCTCTCTTTCTCTCTCTCTGCCTTCCTTTCTCTCTCTCTCTCTCTCTCTCTCTCTCTCTCTCTCTCTCTCTCTCTCTCTCTCTCTTCCTTTCTCTCTCTTTCTCTCTCTCTCTCTCTCTCTCTCTCTCTCTCTCTCTCTCTCTCTCTCTCTCTCTCTCTCTCTCTCTCTCTCTCTCTCTCTCTCTCTCTCTTTCAGTCTGTTCTGTGATCCATTACCTTATGCATTTTTTATACCTTTGTTTATACATGCTCCATTTTTATGTTGGTTTATACTACTTAGCTTTTCATACTGTAGATTGATTAACTGATCAGAATATAACTCCTGGTGTAGTCCACTTGTACTTACTAGCAACAAGCTACTGCTACCTCTTGTATACCAGATTTTATGCCAAAAATATGATTTTAAAATGTCATTCATTTTGAAATGAGACATGGTGAATGTGTGTCTAAACAAAGTTAGTTGATATTCACAAGGAATCATCCTTGTTTCTAGTTTAATAGAGCAACATGAAAACAGTCTGGACAGTCCAACTCATTCTAAAAAATTCCAAAGAAGAATTGAAGAACCTGAAAGAAAAGCTGGGAAATCTTGGGTGAAAATTTGCCAGAAACTTTGTTGTCTTGAGAATAGTTCTTAGATATCCTTACAAATTATACACACTACTAATTAATGGTTTTTTTCTACAGTGCTTCCTAATGTTATCAGAAACCATTCTCTTAAATTGATAGTCAAGTCAAAATTAAACCTTCATGATTCAGATAGCGCATGTAATTTTAAACAACTTTCTAATTTATTTCTTTTATAAATTTTTCTTTGTTCTCTTGGTATCTTTATTTAAAAAAGCAAGAATGTAAGCCTAGGAGCCGCCCCATTTTGATTCAGCACCTGGGTAGCGCTTTCTGATTGGTGTCTAAATGCAGTCATCAATCAGCAAGCGCTATCCACTTGATAATAGGAGCAAATTAGAAAGTTGCTTAAAATTGCATGCTTTATATGAATCATGAAAGTTTAACTTTGACTAGACTATCCCTTTAACTGAATTTTCTTTTTGAAACACAACAAACGGTGAACTTTTTTGTTAGCAATGTTTTAAAAATACTTTTGTATAATTTCCTTGAAGCGTTATTACATACGGTTTAGTTAGCTAGGTCTGAGTTGTTTGCATTTTGTTTAATTTTCATAGATAATACTTTTGCAATAATACTTATTTTTTGCTTTATTTAACAACCTGTATTTATGCTGACTTAGCATTTTACAGTAGTTTTATAAATAGAAATATGTTATATACATATAAAATGAACATTAATAATTTTTATAAAATGCACTAGAATCTTGGTCAGTATTATCATTTTTGTGGCCACTAAAATGTACTAAATTAAATTTCTATCCATTCATGGTAACAGTATCATTTTCCATTTACTTATTTAGGTTTTCTGCCCTGTAAACAAACAAAAAAAGGAACTAAAACATCTGTTTAATTATATCATCCGCTTGTGGTGTATTGTGCAGATATTGTAAATTTGTGAACCTTTTTTTCTGATTTGGCTAAGGGTTCATTAACCTTTGGCAATTACTTAATATTTAAATGGATCCCTTTATAAACTGTTAATGTAGTCATGTGCTTACACTTGGTTCTGTAATGCGACTTTAGGGAATATTTTCTATTAGGATAACATACAAAATTAAAATAATTGGAAGAGGAATATGGGAATAAAGCATGACTGCAGCAAAATATTAAGATGTTGAGCGCTCTGGGAAAAAGTTTTTTTTTGCAGAATGTCATCAGTAATGCATTTATGTTGAGTATCTGCATATTCATATATTTAGTTTTACTTCCTTTTCTAGGGGATAATCACAAATCTTTGGAAAAACATATCAATGAGTATCAACAGAAAAACACCACTAAAGTCTATGGGGATTTTTGTAGATAACTAATTTGATACATTTTTCTAAAGGATAGTGATTGACCCCCTAGTCTTTTACATTCCTGAAGAATAAGTTCTCCAGTTTCCAGAGACAAAGAAAATACAGAGAAAAAGTATTCTTCCTAGCATATATATATATATATATATATATATATATATATATATATATATATATATATATATATATATATATATATATATATATGTGACAAAACACTACTGAGCACAGTGATACATTCCTCAAATGTTTCGAGGGACAATCCCTTTTATGAAGCCATCCTTCCTAGCCTCATAAATGTCCTTATTCTTGACGATCTGCTAGTTTTAATAGTGTAAATCAGAAATCACATCTTTTTATATATTTATGTGGTGTTTTTCTTAGTTCCTGATAACAAGCAAAGTGGGTTTGTTCTGATAAGCATGGTATCTTTATAGGAAGTTGACTGCATATCATGAGTGTACAAAAATGATTACAATGTGAAATATTTACTCTATGGAATGCCATCTTAATGAAATAGCTCCAGAAATTTCTTCTTACTTCAAGAGTATATGTCCTACGTTGGTCTCTTGAAACCTTGGAATGAGCTGAAGCCTGTTTAAATGGTAAAATACAAAGAAATAGTACACAGTTGGGAGCACAGGTATTCTGGTATACCGAATATTGAAGCAAGAGTAAGAGATTGTGCTACTGTGTCCTGGAAGAAGACTACTGAGTTTGTTCCATAGATACCTTAGTGATACATGGTGTACAGCTTAGTGGAGGTAAACAGGAGCTGGCTGTGATAAATGGAATACCACAAAACATAAGTAGATGAGTAAACATACGTATATGAGTTCAGACTTGAGTGTCAGCCATAGGTTGACTGGAGTAGACTAGAGTGATAATAAGCAGATGCACAATCACAAACCATATTAATGATAGGTTCAATGAAGTAGACTGTTGTGCCAGTAAGTTAAGGTAAAATGGTGCTAAGAAAGAGCTAGAGATAGAAGGCAAAGTCAAATCAAACAAAGAGGCGAAAAAGCAAACAGGTAGATGGCACACTGATATTTTACTATTTGTTGTCAAAAGGGTTATGTGGTCATTGTATCTAGCCTGAGACTTTTGAAAATAACTGACTTGGGGAATTTTTAAGTTTGCTACTTCAGGCTCCTCATTGCAAACATCAAGAAAGGTTGCTTTTGAAACTGGGGGTTGTCCCTCTACAGCCTTTGCCTTGGGGCCCAGTGATGCCTAATTAAGCCCCTGTTAATAAATATTATATATAATATGCATATTTAAAATTACTTTAATGCCCCTTTAAAGGGGACATAGAACACAAAATTTAACTTTTATGATTCTGATAGAGGATACGACTTTGCAAATTTTTCTAATTTGTTCGATTATCAAATATATCTCTTCCTCTTGGTATGCTTTGTTAAATCTTAGCTCCTTGGCATGAGAGCACACTGAGTGAGGCTAAGGTTGGCATATGTGCATGTATGTATATGCAGAACTGCCTTAAAAGAAATCAACCAAATTAATATAGTAAATTGACAAATTATACAGTAGTTACTGCCCCCCTCCTCCCTCCACTATTTTACAATTGATATAGTTTGGTACAACAAGATTTTTCATACAAATGATTTTCAGTAACAGTCACTTTCTGCAGATCTGGGAATTCTATTTCTGATTTAAGACTCAGTGGGATTAAAGACATTAAACTGACAGATACATCAAAATTTACTAACTAAATAATAATACAAGAGCACAATATTAAATGTTTTGAACGAAGATTGTACATGCTGTAAAAAAAAAAAAGAGCACAAAATGTTCTAGGAGCAGATAAATAAAGGAAAATGCCTTGGAATAAGGGAGGGCTGGCAACTCTATTGGCACAGGTGTTAAGGGACAATGATTAACTTGAATTGGAATATTCAGAGTACAATGTGTTATATATATATATTTTTATATTTTTATTTTTATATTTTTATATTTTTTTTATTTTATTTTTATATTACCAAAAAAAATGTTTTTTTCAGAATTGTATGAATATTCTTTCTTTTGGTTCTTGTAGCTTTTCACTGTCTGTTCAGTAGCTTCTATAAATGCTTTGCTGACATTTCAAGGTTGAAAGATACATTTTCTCTTTTCATTAGACCAGCAAGTCTTAAAAGAGTTTTATTTAGAACATTCATGTGGTTCAGTTTAAAAAGAAAGGGTTATAATAGCTCTGTGGAAGTAAGTGCAGTGCATCTCTAAACTAGGGTTTATTAAAGGGACAGTCAAGTCCAAAAAAACTTTCATGATTTAAATAGGGCATGCGATTTTAAACAACTTCCCAATTTACTTTTATCACCATTTTTGCTTTGTTCTCTTGGTATTCTTATTTGAAAGCTAAAACTAGGAGGTTCATATGCTAATTTCTTAGACCTTGAAGACTGCCTCTAATCTGAATGCATTTTGACCACTAGAGGGCATTAGTTCACATGTTTCATATAGATAACATTGAGCTCATGCACGTAAAGTGACCTAGGACTGAGCACTGATTGGCTAAACTGCATGTCTGTCAAAAGAACTGAAATAAGGGGGCAGTCAGCAGAAGCTTAGATACAAGATAATTACAGAGGTAAAAAGTATATTAATATAACTGTGTTGGTTGTGCAAAACTGGGGAACGGGTAATAAAGGGATTATCTTTCTTTTTAAACAACAAAAATTCTGGTGTTGACTGTCCCTTTAAAGATTATCAGATTCTCAGGGAAAATATTTTCAGTTTTCTATGAAGGTAATATGATTTTAGCTGTGTACAAATAATTTGATTGTACATTGCCCCTATCTATGTATTGCTCTAAATTTTACATGTCTTGATCTTTACAGAGCAGTGTTAGTTTTGAATAGGTAGAAATATATTGGTTGCAAATTTGTTTTTTTTTTGCGACCAGTATCATTGAGATTGGGTATTAATTTCTATCCCCCAACACACACATTCATATATTTTCTTCTTTTTCAATTGTTTTGGTAATGATATGGCTAATTTTACAATACAATTACAACATAATTATTGCCATTTTGTAAAAGACAATATATGTTGTACAGTTTCTAGTTTTTAGTAATATAATCATAGGAATTGATTTAGCTGATAAATATCTTGGAAATTTCATGTAATCTATTTAGGATTGAATAAGCAATGCTCTAAATGGGTGCATCTGGATTTAACAATAATATGATTGTTTTACACATACTTGAAAATTTGCTTATGAAATAATACTCAACCAATGTGTGGTGGAATTGATTCATTTGGTCTTAAAGGGACAGTCAACACTAAAATTGTTATTGTTTAAATAGATAGATAATTCCTTTGCTACCCATTCCTTGCCTTTGCACAACCAACATTGTTATATTAATATACTTTATAACAGTTAAACCTCTAAATTTCTGCCTGTTTCTAAGCCACTACAGACAGCTTTTTATCACATGCTTTTTTATTTGCTTTTCACAATAGCAGACTGCTTGTTCATGTGGGTCATATAGATAACATTGTGTTCATGCCCCATGGAGTTATTTAAGAGTCAGCATAACACAGCACTAATTGGTCAAGTGCAAGTCAATAGATAATAAATAAAATCATGTGATCAGGGGGCTTTCAGAAGATGCTTAGATACAAGGTAATCACAGAGGTAAAAAGTATATTAATATAACCATGTTGGCCATGCAAAACTGGGGAATAGGTAATAAAGGCATTATCTATCTTTTAAAACAATAACAAATTATATTGTAGACTGTCCCTTTAATGCTGTTTTATACTGTAAGAAAAGGCTCTATCAACATTGGGTAATATAGCCAAGTTTAATACATCATGATTGTCAAATAATATAATTAATCTTAGAAATATGCATTTTTATATGATTATTTGTGGATTTTAATAATCATTAAGTCTAAACAAAGCTACATTTATATTATAATGTAATTATCATTCATACATTTTATAATTATGAATTACAGTTGCATACTAAATTGGTTAAGAGTGGAAAATGTCTGGGTTTATGTGCCCAATTTAAATTTCAAACCTACATTTGGTGCACTGCTAGTAACGTAAAAAACAGGATTGAGTAGATGCCAGTGTTGGCTCATTGGAAAATTAATTGTCCTACTTTACTTAAATGGCACAAAACTTAAACCACTAATCCAATACACTAGTTATTAAATCCATTATAGTGTTTGATTTTTGTCTGTAATATTTATTGGAACATCTGTATTTCCTGCATCTGATACCAGTAAAAGCCTAATTGGTATTAGAACAAAACTGTTTCAAGAAATATCTCTAACATGATTAACTCCCAGGTGCCAAGAATTATGACTGTAGAGGCTATATGTACGTTTAAGTGTTATATGCATCTCACTGTCATTGTGCCTCCTCCAAATAATAAATCATTGTCCTGACTTTATTTTACCTCCACAAAGCCATTAACAACATCACCATCTAAACTCCCTATAGCACACAACACACAACATTCCCCTACTATAATAAATCATCCCTAAGATTTTCTTCCTTCTGCAAACAGTCTGCCATTCTTTCTTCTACTGAGACTTTTCCACTGCAAGTTATTCTCCATAGGTGACTCCCCAACCTGCACTTCAGCAGTGCATGGCTCTGGGGATGTTCAGTCAAAAATAGTTGTTTACCTTAATTCTTGTGTCAATTTCTGTAGTTACTTCTTTCTTTCTTAAAGCCATAACATCACCACAAAATAAAGGTGCTCCTTACTCGCGCTCATAAGGGTTTCCTTAGAGTACCTCTTCTACTGCTCAGATTAGACATTCTGTTCATTTGAATTGATTCAATACTTATACAAGCAGGCAGTACCAGAGATGTATGATTATTAATATATTTTCTACTGAAAGTTATTTGACCCTAGCTAGAGAAAGCAGAAGTTAAGGAACAAGGACATCTATCAAGATAAAAAAAACTTTATTGTGCACTGTATGTGGGGTTAGTTTAATGGGGTCATTGTAGTAGGGGAGACTTCCAGGTGCTTTTGTGTCATGTGGAACTCTTATGTTATGTGGGAATGTCACCACAATCTGGGTAGTTTTTTAAAACGACTTGCCGTTTATTATGTCAACTATTGAGCATATGAAACTTAAGAGATTGTTACTCCATCTACTTATTTATACGTGCTCCTAACTGGCACAGTAGGGAAGATTTTATATGAAGAACAGACTTTTAAATCTAGGATAACTAAGTTACAAAATGATTCTGCCCATTACTATATAGAAACTAAAATGTATATACTATTTAGATATTGAGGCTTATTTATGTAATGTAGTGTTTCATGCCAGGTGGCATTACATAAGTATGAATGTAATTTTATGGAGAAATGGTCATGATTTTTGGGTGTAATTTAAGAAGTCACATGGACTTCATGTGATACCTGTTAATTCACCAACCTAATGTCATTTAGTTTAAGTGGAAGTTGAGATTGAGTTTTTGAAAGCCTATAGGTCATAGCACAACAAACTGGTACAATCTAGTAACCAATTGTTTCCATTTAGCCTTTATTTAAATTGTGTATTACGCTTAATACTTTATATTGCTCTGTGTTTTTTAGTTTTAGATGCTATATTTGTGGTGAATCGTGGTGTTACGAGGAAATGTAGATACAAATTGGTAGATTCTAATGTTTCTTAGGACTGTGCATCCCCTTATGTTTCTCCTCTTTGGGGAGATGATTTGCTTTGTCTAAATTTATATGTAAATTAAAAATAATGTAATTTGCACTACATATCAGTATAAATATGTGTTTAAAGGGACAGTCTAGTCAAAATTAAACTTTTATGATTCAGACAGGGCATGCAATTTTAAACACATTTCCAATGAACTTTTATCATCAAAGTTGCTTTGTTCTCTTGGTATTCTTTGTTGAAAGCTAAACCTAGGTAGGCTCATATACTAATTTCTAATCCCTTTAATTCTGCCTCTTATCTCAGTGCATTTTGACAGTTTATTTTACAGCTAGACAACGCTAGTTCATGTGTGCCATATAGATAACATTGTGCTTACTCTCGTGCAGTCAGCACTAATTGGCTAAATCTGTCAAAATAACTTAAATAAGGGGGCAGTCTACAGAGACTTAGAAACAAGGTAATCACAGAGGTAAAAAGTATATTTATATAATCGTGTTGGTTATGCAAAACATGGGAATGGGTATTAAAGGGATTATTTATCTTTTTTAAAAAAACAATCTGAAGTAGACTGTCCCTTTAATATAATACAAGTATAGTTATAAAATATGGTACAAAGTAACAGGCAATCAGACAATGACGTCCTGTGGGGGGCGCCACTATACTATCAGATAAGAAATGGGAAATGCACTAATGTGCAATGTGATGGTAACTATGTGTATGTGGATAAATTTGTTTACAAACGCTTCAATATGTTAATACTAAGACACAACTTAATATTAAAAGGAATATAAAAAAGTAATAAAAATAGTGACAAAATATAAATCAAATAATTTTAACTAAATTCAAAGTGACATAATAAAATACAAAAAATAGTGCAATTTGAAGGAAATAAAATCTAGCCATATAATGTGAAAAAAAAGTTCTCTTTAAAGGTAAAGGTGTTACTTTGGATGAAAGGTTCCCAAATAGAACAATGTGTCCCAAATTGATGGAGCGTCTTTCTCCAAAAGTTGAATTCAATCCAAATAGACACTGGAAAAGGTGAAGGCAGCTCCCCTGACAAACCCGATGCTGTAGGCCATCTGTTGAAAATGGAAGAAAAAGAGAGGGGGCGCCTCATAGTGTGATACAAAAAGATTCCATTTTGACAAAAGAGGATAAGAATACACTCACAAGAAATGATGGCACCCGTCCTGGTTCAGGGTGCAAATGGGCTGTCAAATTCCGTCAGCTAGTCTCCAACGGATCTTTTATCCTGGAACAGCTCACCACATTGGGCGTTGTGATCGATTGATTCTGGGAACCACTCTGGAAACTGCTCTGTGAGGAGCACTACAAGACTGCTGTTAGTTTCTAGATTTGCCAGAAAGAAAACAAATATCTGTAGTGTTAAAATAGATTTATTAACAATAGCATAAAATTGCAACAATATTGCAATGCGTTTCTCGACCGTTCTAAGGTCGTTTCATCAGGCAAGTGAAATTAAAACAGATCGGTTTCCAGAGTGGTTCCTGGAAACAACCTATCACAAAGCCTGATGTGGTGAGCTGTTCCAGGATAAAAGATTTATTTAGAGACTAGCTGACGGAGTGCCCGTGATCAGTAAGCTAACCGCTGTTAAGTGTTAGCCAGGCCCATTTGCACCCTGAACCAGAACGGGTGCCATAATTCCTTGTGAATGTATTCTTATCCTCTTTTGTCAAAATTGAATTTTTTGTATCACACTATGAGGCGCACCCTCTCTTGTTCTTCCATAGTTACAAAATATGAATTCATTTATTCTGTATTGGATAAAGAAGGGAACCAGGTAAATTTACACTTATTTAAAGCAAAACTGTAAGCTTAGATTATGTTAACTTTCATATCTCTTCATATCTACTCTGTTATGTGTAATATATTAATAATTATCAATATTTATTTGAGCCCTAAAATGAAAGGGACAGAATAGCATGAAAATAAAATGGACTAATGTGTTAGAGCACTTTATTATTGTACTATTGCTTTCATATAACTGTTTATCTCCTGCAAAGAGGTTAAACACACATTTATTCACAATTGGTGATCACCTGACTATTAAAACCTATAGATGGACTATTTTAAAGAGAGGCTTTTGGACATTAAAACAAGGACTTTTATACCCTTAAGTTATCCACAGTTTGCAGGTTTAAGGGAGCTGAGATTAAGGGGTTTCAATACTTACTACCCCCCAACAGAATTTATTAATTTAGTTTTAAAGTGACTCCAAACAGTTTTGATGGAAGTTTTGCAACCAAAGCTATATTTCAAAGGAACAATGTAATTATGTTCTGTGAGAATATTAAAATATTAAAAATGCTAAAATAATATATGAAGTAAAAAAAAACATAATTTATGTAAGAACTTACCTGATAATTTCATTTCTTTCATATTAGCAAGAGTCCATGAGCTAGTGACGTATGGGATATACATTCCTACCAGGAGGGGCAAAGTTTCCCAAACCTCAAAATGCCTATAAATACACCCCTCACCACACCCACAAATCAGTTTAACGCATAGCCAAGAAGTGGGGTGATAAGACAAAAGTGCGAAAGCATAAAAAATAAGGAATTGGAATAATTGTGCTTTATACAAAAAATCATAACCACCACAAAAAGGGTGGGCCTCATGGACTCTTGCTAATATGAAAGAAATGAATTTATCAGGTAAGTTCTTACATAAATTATGTTTTCTTTCATGTAATTAGCAAGAGTCCATGAGCTAGTGACGTATGGGATAATGACTACCCAAGATGTGGATCTTCCACGCAAGAGTCACTAGAGAGGGAGGGATAAAATAAAGACAGCCAATTCCGCTGAAAATAATCCACACCCAAAATAAAGTTTAAATCTTATAATGAAAAAAACTGAAATTATAAGCAGAAGAATCAAACTGAAACAGCTGCCTGAAGTACTTTTCTACCAAAAACTGCTTCAGAAGAAGAAAACACATCAAAATGGTAGAATTTAGTAAAAGTATGCAAAGAAGACCAAGTTGCTGCTTTGCAAATCTGATCAACCGAAGCTTCATTCCTAAACGCCCAGGAAGTAGAAACTGACCTAGTAGAATGAGCTGTAATCCTTTGAGGCGGAGTTTTACCCGACTCGACATAAGCATGATGAATTAAAGATTTCAACCAAGATGCCAAAGAAATGGCAGAGGCCTTCTGACCTTTCCTAGAACCGGAAAAGATAACAAATAGACTAGAAGTCTTTCGGAAATTCTTAGTAGCTTCAACATAATATTTCGAAGCTCTAACTACATCCAAAGAATGTAATGATCTCTCCTTAGAATTCTTAGGATTAGGACATAATGAAGGAACCACAATTTCTCTGCTAATGTTGTTATAATTCTTCACAACCTTAGGTAAAAATTTAAAAGAAGTTCGCAACACCGCCTTATCCTGATGAAAAATCAGAAAAGGAGACTCACAAGAAAGAGCAGATAATTCAGAAACTCTTCTAGCAGAAGAGATGGCCAAAAGAAACAAAACTTTCCAAGAAAGTAATTTAATGTCCAGAGAATGCATAGGTTCAAACAGAGGAGCTTGAAGAGCCCCCAGAACCAAATTCAAACTCCAAGGAGGAGAAATTGACTTAATAACAGGTTTTATACGAACCAAAGCTTGTACAAAACAATGAATATCAGGAAGATTAGCAATCTTTCTGTGAAAAAGAACAGAAAGAGCAGAGATTTGTCCTTTCAAGGAACTTGCAGACAAACCTTTATCCAAACCATCCTGAAGAAACTGTAAAATTCTCGGAATCCTAAAAGAATGCCAGGAAAAATGATGAGAAAGACACCAAGAAATGTAAGTCTTCCAGACTCGATAATATATCTTCCTAGATACAGATTTACGAGCCTGTAACATAGTATTAATCACAGAGTCAGAGAAACCTCTTTGACTAAGAATCAAGCTTTCAATCTCCAAACCTTTAAATTTAAGGATTTGAGATCCTGATGGTAAAAAGGACCTTGCGACAAATGGTCTGGTCTTAACGGAAGAGTCCACGGTTGGCAAGAGGTCATCCGGACAAGATCCGCATACCAAAACCTGTGAGGCCATGCTGGAGCCACCAGCAGAACAAACGAGCATTCCTTCAGAATCTTGGAAATTACTCTTGGAAGAAGAACTAGAGGCGGAAAGATATAGGCAGGATGATACTTCCAAGGAAGTGACAATGCATCCACTGCTTCCACCTGAGGATCCCTGGATCTGGACAGATACCTGGGAAGTTTCTTGTTTAGATGAGAAGCCATCAGATCTATTTCTGGAAGTCCCCACATTTAAACAATCTGAAGAAATACCTCTGGGTGAAGAGACCATTCGCCCGGATGTAACGTTTGGCGACTGAGATAATCCGCTTCCCAATTGTCTATACCTGGAATATGAACCGCAGAAATTAGACAGGAGCTGGATTCCGCCCATACCAGTATTCGAGATACTTCTTTCATAGCCAGAGGACTGTGAGTCCCTCCTTGGTGATTGATATATGCCACAGTTGTGACATTGTCTGTCTGAAAACGAATGAACGATTCTCTCTTTAGAAGAGGCCATGAGTGAAGAGCTCTGAAAATTGAACGGAGTTCCAAAATATTGATTGGTAATCTCACCTCCAGAGATTCCCAAACCCCTTGTGCTGTCAGAGACCCCCAAACAGCTCCCCAACCTGTCAGACTTGCATCTGTTGAAATTACAGTCCAGGTCGGAAGAACAAAAGAAGCCCCCTGAATTAAACGATGGTCATCTGTCCACCACGTCAGAGAGTGTCGAACAATCGGTTTTAAAGATATTAATTGAGATATCTTTGTGTAATCCCTGCACCATTGGTTCAGCATACAGAGCTGAAGAGGTCGCATGTGAAAACAAGCAAAGGGGATCGCGTCTGATGCAGCAGTCATAAGACCTAGAATTTCCATGCATAAGGCTACCGAAGGGAATGATTGAGACTGAAGGTTTCGACAAGCTGAGATCAATTTTAGACGTCTCTTGTCTGTCAGAGACAGAGTCATGGACACTGAATCTATCTGGAAACCTAAAAAGGTTACCCTTGTCTGAGGAATCAATGAACTTTTCGGTAAATTGATCCTCCAACCATGATCTCGAAGAAACAACACAAGTCGATTCGTATGAGATTCTGCTAAATGTGAAGACTGAGCAAGTACCAAGATATCGTCCAAATAAGGAAATACCACAATACCCTGTTCTCTTATTACAGACAGAAGGGTACCGAGAACCTTTGTAAAAATTCTTGGAGCTGTTGCTAGGCCAAACGGCAGAGCCACAAACTGGTAATGCTTGTCTAGGAAAGAGAATCTCAGAAACTGATAGTGATCTGGATGAATCGGAATATGCAGATATGCATCCTGTAAATCTATTGTGGACATAAGGCAGGATAGTCCTTATAGTTACCATTTTGAATGTTGGTATCCTTACATAACGATTCAATATTTTTAGATCCAGAACTGGTCTGAAGGAATTCTCCTTCTTTGGTACAATGAAGAGATTTGAATAAAACCCCAGCCCCTGTTCCAGAACTGGAACTGGCATAATTACTCCAGCCAACTCTAGATCTGAAACACATTTCAGAAATGCTTGAGCCTTTGCCGGATTTACTGGGACACGGGAAAGAAAAAATCTCTTTGCAGGAGGCCTTATCTTGAAGCCAATTCTGTACCCTTCTGAAACAATGTTCTGAATCCCAAGATTGTGAATTGAATTGATCCAAATTTCTTTGAAAAATCGTAATCTGCCCCCTACCAGCTGGGCTGGAATGAGGGCCGCACCTTCATGTGGACTTGGGAGCTGGCTTTGATTTTCTAAAAGGCTTGGATTTATTCCAGACTGGAGATGGTTTCCAAACTGATACCGCTCCTGTGGGTGAAGGATCAGGCTTTTGTTCCTTGTTGTGACGAAAGGAACGAAAACGATTATTAGACCTAAATTTACCTTTAGATTTTTTATCCTGTGGTAAAAAAGTTCCTTTGCCTCCAGTAACAGTTGAGATAATAGAATCCAACTGAGAACCAAATAATTTATTACCCTGGAAAGAAAGGGAAAGCAAAGTTGACTTAGAAGACATATCAGCATTCCAAGTTTTAAGCCATAAAGCTCTTCTAGCTAAAATAGCTAGAGACATATACCTGACATCAACTCTAATGATATCAACGATGGCATCACAAATAAAGTTATTAGCATGTTGAAGAAGATTAACAATGCTATGAGAATTATGATCGGTTACTTGTTGCGCTAAAGCTTCTAACCAAAAAGTTGAAGCTGCAGCAACATCTGCTAAAGATATAGCAGGTCTAAGAAGATTACCTGAACATAAGTAAGCTTTTCTTAGAAAGGATTCAATCTTCCTATCTAAAGGATCCTTAAAGGAAGTACCATCTGCCGTAGGAATAGTAGTACGTTTAGCAAGAGTAGAGACTGCCCCATCAACCTTAGGGATTTTGTCCCAAAACTCTAATCTGTCAGATGGCACAGGATATAATTGCTTAAAACGTTTAGAAGGAGTAAATTAATTACCCAAATTATTCCATTCCCTGGAGATTACTTCAGAAATAGCATCAGGGACAGGAAAAACTTCTGCAATAACTACAGGAGATTTAAAGACCTTATTTAAACATTTAGATTTAGTATCAAGAGGACCAGAATCCTCTATTTCTAATGCAATTAAGACTTCTTTAAGTAAAGAACGAATAAATTCCATTTTGAATAAATATGAAGATTTATCAGCATCAATCTCTGAAACAGAATCCTCTGAACCAGAGGAATCATTATCAGAATCAGAATGATGATGTTCATTTAATAATTCATCTGAAAAATGAGAAGTTTTAAAAGACCTTTTACGTTTACTAGAAGGAGGAATAACATAGCCTTCTTAATGGATTTAGAAACAAAATCTCTTATGTTAACAGGAACACTCTGAGTATTAGATGTTGATGGAACAGCAACAGGTAATGTAACATTACTAAAGGAAATATTATCTGCATTACCAAGTTTGTCATGACATTCATTACAAACAACAGCTGGAGGAACAGATACCACAAGTTTACAGCAGATACACTTAACTTTGGTAGATCCAGCACCAGGCAGCGACTTTCCAGAAGTATCTTCTGACTCAAGGTCAATC
This sequence comes from Bombina bombina, assembly GCF_027579735.1. Taxonomy (NCBI): domain Eukaryota; kingdom Metazoa; phylum Chordata; class Amphibia; order Anura; family Bombinatoridae; genus Bombina; species Bombina bombina. The sequence continues at coordinate 433,336,309 of NC_069499.1, read as the reverse complement.
TGGGACATCTTGCAATATGTAATAGAAAAAACAACATATAAAGCAAAATTGATCAAATTCCTTAAATGACAGTTTCAGGAATGGGAAAAAATGCCAGTGAACAAGCTTCTAGCAACCAGAAGCAATAAATAATGAGACTTAAATAATGTGGAGACAAAAGTGACGCCCATATTTTTTAGCGCCAAAAAAGAAGCCCACATTATTTGGTGCCTAAATGCTTTTGGCGCCAAAAATGACGCCACATCCGGAACGCCAACACTTTTGGCGCAAAAAAAACGTCAAAAAATGACGCAACTTCCGGCGACACGTATGACGCCGGAAACAGAAAATAATTTTTTTGCGCCAAAAAAGTCTGCGCCAAGAATGACGCAATAAAATGAAGCATTTTCAGCCCCCGCAAGCCTAACAGCCCACAGGGAAAAAAGTCAAATTTTAAGGTAAGAAAAAAATTGATTTATTCATATGCATTATCCCAAATATGAAACTGACTGTCTGCAATAAGGAACATTGAACATCCTGAGTCAAGGCAAATAAATGTTTGAACACATATATTTAGAACTTTATATAAAAGTGCCCAACCATAGCTTAGAGTGTCACAGAAAATAAGACTTACTTACCCCAGGACACTCAACTACATGTAGTAGAAAGCCAAACCAGTACTGAAACGAGAATCATTAGAGGTAATGGTATATATAAGAGTATATCGTCAATCTGAAAAGGGAGGTAAGAGATGAATCTCTACGACCGATAACAGAGAACCTATGAAATAGACCCCGTAGAAGGAGATCATTGAATTCAAATAGGCAATACTCTCCTCACATCCCTCTGACATTCACTGCACGCTGAGAGGAAAACCGGGCTCCAACCTGCTGCGGAGCGCATATCAACGTAGAATCTAGCACAAACTTACTTCACCACCTTCATAGGAGGCAAAGTTTGTAAAACTGATTTGTGGGTGTGGTGAGGGGTGTATTTATAGGCATTTTGAGGTTTGGGAAACTTTGCCCCTCCTGGTAGGAATGTATATCCCATACGTCACTAGCTCATGGACTCTTGCTAATTACATGAAAGAAAAAGGTGTTTTCTTAATATTCTGTGATGAATTGCATCATTCTGTCATGGTGTCAAGATGTGCAAACACTGTGATTATTTTTCAACTTGTTTTTAATATTCCACTTGTGCTAATAAAAGAGCGGTTTGAGCTTTCTTCCTTTGTGGTGGCAGAACGGCTAATTCCATTAAATAGACCACATGCCCATTATTAAATTAGTAAAATGATTAATATATTAATTTTGAAAACATTAGTTAGAACAGTATGTTTATAAACTCACATTAAGTCCGTCTGAAATGAGTCACATAAGCACTGGAAGAGGGAAGGAAAGAACACTGCATGAAGGGTTCCTATATTTCTTTATTTAAAGGGAATGCTATTAAAAAGAATATAAATATTGAGAGAGGCAGAGAGAAAGAAAGAGGGAGAGCTCAAAACTGTATACCCTTACATACTTTATTTTCTTTGCTACAAAATACTTTAATGATTAACATATTAAGGAGATAAGATATACTTTGGTAGATATTCTGAATGTTTTATTTCTATACATAGTAGAAAAATGTGTAAAAGGAAGTAGTTTCCAGACAGCAACCATTGTCAGTTTACAATACTAGGACATTTTTGGAATTCAGACACTATGTTATGAATATGAATTTTTTTGTGGTCCATTTGCTATTGAAAATGCAACATAGTACTATAGTAAATTTAAATTTGAACTACACATACACAACCATACACATACACACACTTGTTTACACAAACCCTCACACACACACACTTATATGAACTTATGGAGATTTGGTCTTCATTTTGGTGATGGCAAAAAACAGACATGGACTTCATGCCCTGTGGGTGTAGAGGGATTTTACTAACTTGTGAGATACGCAGTTCAAAACAATTGACTGGGGTTGCCTTGTATCTCATTCAGAGGAGGGTTGCCTGATATTTTGGAGCTGGACTACTCATCATTTTCGACGGGTCAGACTATTATGTGTCAAGAATGTTTTTTGTGATAAGCACAGTTGGTGACTTGAACAAGTCACATAGGCATTGTAATTTCCATTAAATAGATATTTATCTTTGGATTCTCAGCTAGCATGGGGTTTCATTGCTTTCCTATGGGAGGCTGGATTAAAGAGACAGTCTTTTCCAAAATGTTTATTGTCTAAATGGATAGATAATCCCTTTATTACCCACTAGTCCTAAAGCCTGTGTACACGGGCCAATTTTTTAGGTACCGCGGTTCCAACCCTTGCTCCCTCTCTCTCCCCCCTCTCTTCTGCGCTCTCTCTCCCCCCTCTCTTTTGAGTTCTCTCTCTCCCCCTTATTTTGCACTCTCCCCCCTCTTTTGCTCTCTCTCTCTCCCCTTTTTTGCTCTCTCTCTCCCCTCTTGTGCTCTCTCTCCCCCCTCTTTTGCTCTCTCTCTCCCACCTCTTTTGCTCTCTCTCCCCTCTTTTGCTCTCTCTCTCTCTTCCCCCCCCTCATCTGCTCTCTCCCCCCTTTTGCTCTCTCTCGCCCTCTTTTGCTCTCTCTCTCTCCCCTATTTTGCTCTCTCCCCCCTCTTTTGCTCTCTCTCTCCCCCCCTCTTTTGCGCTCTCTCTCTGCCCCCTTCTCTTTTGCTCTCTCCCCCCCTCTTTTGCGCTCTCTCTCTCTCCCCCCTCTCTTTTGCTCTCTCTCCCCCCTCTCTTTTGCTCTCTCTTCCCCTCTCTTTTGCTCTCTCTTCCCCTTCTCTTTTGCGCTCTCTCCCCCTTCTCTTTTGCGCTCTCTCCCCCTCTCTTTTGCACTCTCTCTCCCCCTCTTGTGCACTCTCTCTCCCCCTCTCTTTTAAACTCTCTCTCCCCTTTCTCTTTTGAGCTCTCTCTCCCCCCTCTCTTTTGAGCTCTCTCTCTCCCCCCACTCTTTTGCGCTCTCTCCCCCCTCTTTTTTGTGCTCTCTCTCCCCCTCTTTTTTGCGCTCTATCCCCCTCTCTTTTGTGCTTTCTCCCCCTTGCGCTCTCTCCCCCTCTTTTTTTCTCTCTCCCCCTCTCTTTTGCGCTCTCTCTCTCCCTATTGCTCTCTCTCTCCCTCTTTTGCACTCTGTCTCCCCCTTCTCTTTTGCGCTCTCTCCCCCCTCTTTTGCGCTCTCTTTTAAACTCTCCTCCCTCTCTTTTGCGCTCTCTCTCCCCCCTCTCTTTTGCGCTCTCTCTCCCCCCTCTCTTTTGAGCTCTCTCTCTCCCCCTCTTTTGTGCGCTCTCTCTCCCCCTCTCTTGCGCACTCTCCCCCTCTCTTGCGCTCTCTAACCCTCTCTTTTGCGCTCTCTCTCCCTCTTTTGCGCTCTCTCACCCACCTCTCTTTTAAGCTCTCTCTCCCCCCTCTCTTTTGAGCTCTCTCTCTCCCCCCTCTCTTTTGAGCTCTCTCTCCCCCCCTCTTTCTCTCCCACTCTCTTGCGCTCTCTCTCCCTCTTTTGCTCTTCCCCCCTCTTCTGCTCGCTTTCTTTTTTTCCTTCCTTCCTTCCTGTTTTGGTCTCTCCTGCCGGCCACGCCCCTCCCGCGCGCTCCCGAGAGGCCACGCCTCCTCGTCATGCCTGCCACGCCTGCCGGCCACGCCCCTATCCCGGCACGCCCGACGCCGGTCACGCCCCCACCAGGCAGCTTCCGCAGTGCGCACTACTCTGCAGCTGAAGGCCAGGTGTGTTTGTCTGCACGCAGTCTCTACTGCGCATGACGGCTTCAGACAAACACACTTGGCCTTGGCCTTTTATAATATAGGATTCCCTAGTTTTGCACATCCAACACGGTTATATTAATACACTTTTTACCTCTGTAATTAGCTTGTAATCTAAACCTCTGCAGACTGTGTCCTTATCTCAGTGCTATTTACAGACTTGCATTTTAGCTAATTAGTGCTGACTCATGAATTACTCTATGGTAGTGAGCACAATGTTATCTATATGCCACACATGAACACATTTAAAAATGTTTAGTGTTTAAAAATATAATCCCTTTATTACCCCTTCCCCAGTTTTGCATAACCAACACGGTTATATTAATATACTTTTTACCTCTGTGATTACCTTGTATCTAAACCTCTGCAGACTGCCCCCTTATCTCCCAATCAGTGCTGGCTCATTCATAACTTCTCAGGAGTGAGCACAGTGTTATCTATATGGAACTCATAAACTAACAATGTCTTGCTGTGAAAAGCTAATAAAATACACTGAGATAAAAGCGGGTCCTAGAAACAGGCAGAGTTCTAGACATTATAAATTATATTAATATAACAATGTTGGTTGTGCAAAGATGCGGAATGTGTAGTAAAGGCGTTATTTATCTTTTTAAACAATAACAATTTTGGAGTAAACTATCCCTTAAAGCACCTCACCTCTTCATATGCATTTAGCTATTAGAAAATAAGTATAATATATTAGTTTTCTTGAACTAACTTTCAAAAGTCTTAGACATCTCACAAAAGTATTTGGTGGTTGTGTTATATAGAGAGATGATGCCATATGACAATCAAAAAAGATCAGGTTTATTTTTATTATTGAATCATCAATCTTTAGTATGTACTCCTGTTTTATGCACTTGCCTGCTTTGTGGGTAATATAGCATATTCCATCTGCTTGCAGAGCAAACATATGTAGTCTCTCAAAAATACAGACCAAACATTTATTAAGTTGAGCCACGACTAGATGATTTTGAAAGGTTATTTTATTACTGTTGTTAAAGTAAAATAACGTGAAGACAGCTGGTCCAAATTTTAAAAGGTTATAATTGTAAAATTAAACAGGATTACAACAAAAATGACAACAGGTCATTTCACATAGTAATACAAGTGTGGCAAGCCTCCTCAGATAGTAACAGTGTCTTCTTTTATAGCCCATGTGTTGTGCTTCTGAGAATCTTCACATGTAAGCACCTCGTGGTCTTTCCTTATCCATACAGACTTTGGGTGTTGTTCCTATAACTGAAAGACTTATTTTGCACATACAGCAGTAAATAACTGAACACAAGTGAAATGTAACTGCTATAGTCAGCCCATTCTAACACACGAGAAATATATACAGAATTAAAAATATTTTTCCTTAACACTGTAAAACCTAATAAAATGGGAACAATGGGTTTTCTCCACAAGCAACAAAATAATCTGACTCCTACAGCTCCTCCCACAGATTAAGATAACAATTAGTGAGAGATGCATAAACAGAAGCATACAATTATTAGCAATTGCCAGTGATAGGATACTCGACCACTAGTCTTCCTTTCTACCATGAGACCAGCAATAATTTGCTGAGTGATATATAATCAACTCCTTAAACTATTATTTCTCAGCATTTTTATCACAATGGGGCCTATCTATCAAGCTCCGAACGGAGCTTGAAGGCCTGTGTTTCTGGCAAGTCTTCAGACTCGCCAGAAACACAAGTTATGGAGCAGCGGTCTAAAGACCTGTCCGCCTACTCTGATGAGGCGGACAGGAATCGCCACAATTCAACCCGATTGAGTACGATCAGGTTGATTGACACCCCCCTGCTGGCGGCCCATTGGCCGCGAGTCTGCAGGGGGCAGCGTTGCACCAGCTGCTCTTGTGAGCTGCTGGTGCAATTCTGAATATGGAGAGCGTATTGCTCTCCGCATTCAGCGATATCTGTCGGACCTGATCGGCACTGTCGGATCAGGTCCAACAGACATTTGTTAAATTGGCCTCAACGTCTCTGCATTTTCCATAGCTACTTTCTAATTTATCTTTATTATCAAATGTTCTTTGTTCTCTTGGCATCCTTGTTTAAAGAAAAATCCTTGGTAGGCTGAAAGGAACTTAAAGGGACACTGAACCCACATTTTTTCTTTCGTGATTTAGATAGAGCATACAATTTTAAGCAACTTTCTAATTTACTCCTATTATCAAATTTTCTTCATTCTCTTGGTATCTTTATTTGAAATGCAAGAAGTTTAGATGCCGGCCCATTTTTGGTGAACAACCTGGGCTGTTCTTGCTGATTGGTGGATAAATTCATCCACCAATAAAAAAGTGCTGTCCAGAGTTTTGAAACAAAAAAAAGCTTAGATGCCTTCTTTTTCAAACAAAGATAGCAAGAGAACGAAGAAAAAAATATATTAGGAGTAAATTAAAAAGTTGCTTAAAATTGCATGCTCTATCGGAATCACAAAAGAAAAAATTTGGGTTCAGTGTACCTTTAATAGCTTTCACATGTCTTTAGTAGTCTAAGTTGCAACATTGTTTAACACCACAATAAACAATGTTACAAACACTGCTACCATATGGCTAAAGACATGTGCACTCTCCTGAGCTCACATAGGATTACACTTTAACAAATGATACCAAGAGAACTAAACAAAATGGATAAGATAATAGAAGTAAATTGGAAAGTTGTTTAAAGGGACAGTCTACTTGATTATTTTTTTATTGTTTAAAAAAATAGATAACACAATTGCCTTGCTTTGGATAACCAAGATTGTTATATTAAAACACTTTCTAACCTCTAAGATTGCCTGTTTCTAAGCCTCATTTCCGTTGTCAAAGACTTAAAAAGAAGTATAAAATCAAAGACTTGATCCGTTGCCAAGACAAAAACGTTGTCTACCTACTCCAATGTCCCTGCGGTCTCCAATATGTTGGACAAACGTCCAGGCCACTAAGGGACAGAATACGAGAGCACCTCCTACTCATTGAAAAACTTAATAAGGACACTCCCCTATATAAACACTTTTCTGATAAGCACCAAGGAAATATCAGAACATTAAAATATATGGGGATCCAAAAGGTTATTAGAAATTGGAGAGGAGGTAACCACGAGAAAAAGTTATTAACGGAAGAATCAAAGTGGATTTTCCATTTAGATTGCCTATACCCTAGAGGACTAAATAATAAATAAGACTTGTCTCACCTTCTAAACCTCAATTAAATAAAAACCATGGAATAATTGAGGAACACTGACGGGATATGTTTAACCCTACTAATCCCTAATTTTAAGTGGTTTCCGTTTTGGCCTAAATTGGTCTCCTATAATCCAGGAATAAAATCTAGAATTGAACTACACACAATTATATTTGTCTTTCTCTCCCTCTCTACTGTATAAAGATTTTTTAGACTAAAATGATGGATCAAATTCAAGGAATGTTTCGGTAAAGTTGGGACACATGTGGAATAATTGAGGAACACTATAAGGTTATGTTTAACTATACTAACCTTTAATTCTAAAATATTTCCATCTTAGCCTGGATTGGCCTTTTACAATGTAGGAAAATAATTTAGAAGTGAACTACGTACTATTATACTTGTCTCTCTCTCTCTCTATATATATATATATTTATATAGGTACTTACAGCTAGTTTCGGTAAAGTTGGGACACATGTGGAATAATAGAAGAATACTATAAGGATAAGTTTAATTATACTAACCTTTAATTCTAAGGTATTTCCATCTTAGCCTGAATTGGTCTTTTACAATGTAGGTAAATAATTTAGAAGTGAACTATATACTATCATACTTGTCTTTCTCTCTATATATTTATAGAGGTACTCACAGCTAGTTAATCGGGTATGTATGTTATAACCAACACCAATAAGACAAATAACCTCTGTTCTTAAACTTCCATCTATTTCCAAAGAACAAATAAGAGAAGTGAATATTAAAATCGCTAGATCCCCTAACTATATGTCTCGAATGGTCCACATACAATGGACTATAATTACTCTATAGATAAGTTTTTTTATCTAGAAGCTATTATAAATATAAGGATTATGTAATTGGTTAATAATCAATATACCGAGGGAAAGGTGAACTTCGACCTTATAACTATGTCCAATTAAAAGCTAGTACACTACAGACATATATGCAAGATCAATTCCCACTGATCTAGAATTCAGTTTTAAATTAAGTTCTTTATATTTACTATTTGTCTTTTCTCTAATACGAAAACAGATGCTATTGAAGTTACATTATAGATATTAAAAGGAAAACACTTTTGAGCATTATATACTGATACTCTCAAAGAAGTTTTTTCAAAATAATCAACACTAAAGAAACACAACCTTTGAAAAATATGGTGAAACACTTTAAGACTCTTTTTTTTAGTCTAATCTGGACCGTTTTCGCAAGATCTCTCTATCTCTCTTATATATCTAAGAAATATGAATTTCAGTTAATTACTTGTAAAATTGAAATTTAGTCAAAATATATTTTTACTGTTGGCTCATAAATCAGAAATATATTTCAAATAATATCTGAAATACTGCAGCTAAAATATATGAAAACCGTTAAAACAAAGGTATTATTCCTCCGGTTTATAAAGGATATATAAAAAAACACTTATACAAAAAACATTAATATTAATTTAGCGATGTCAAAAGGAACCGACTAAATAGGCTGGTTCTGTCTGTATGTATAAACGATGCAAAGCTAACGATTTTTATCTGTCATCTCCATGCCGTCTGTTATAGCCGACTATATTTTCTTTGTCAGACATGCTAACAACTGACTGGGGACTGTCAATTAATACTGCACACTTTGCAGCCCAATTAGATAGTTCATCCATTACACACTTTCCCTCCAGCCAATCAAAGACACGTAATGGACCAAGCCTGTGACAGCACAGAGCCAATGGGAGGTAAAGAAAATCGGCATGATAAAAACGACCGATTCCACTATACCTTGTAAAAAAGCCGCCAGAAATAAGTTTATAAGCTTTTAAAAAATATGTGCCATAACTTACTCGGATAATATAGGATCAAGAAAATACTATAAGGGCCATATAAACTCCAACCATTTTATAACCTGAAGGGCAGATTAATATAATGCCTATGTTGACTTTTCAATAATACATTTAAAACGAACAAGGATATTTTATAACACATAATGTTTTAGAGAATATATTATATTTATTGTTTTAAAAGTTATTTATTCCCCCAAGAAACCGGAACTATTAAGCAACTACTTCTGGTATAACGATACAGCTGCTAATAACAAACAGGGTATATAAGACCACATTTTAAAATTTAAAACCAGTCTTGATAAAGGTCACTGGAAGACTGAAACGCGTTGACTGGTAAGGATTACTCTGGTATTAACCACTTTTTAAAGCAATCTACACTATTATTTATTTTTTCTTTGGCAGAAGGATTTTTCCTGAACCAACGTTGAAATTAATCACTACCTTTTCGTCTAAGAAGATTAGACAACACTTATACACTGAACATGGGAGCTGCTATAGACACATAACACTGACGTTTGGACACCTATATACTTCTCTATTTGATTCTTAGTTACCCTCACCTTTGGAATTTACCTTCAGTCATTTTGGTTAAATTTTCACAGCCATTTTTTGATCTAAGACATTAACCGCCGCTGACCTACACTTTTTTCCACCTTTTTTTAACTTCTGAGTCAAGCCACCATTGTTTTATTGACTTTTAAAGAAAGCTACTTTGTTTTTGTTTTTGTTTGTTATAACACTTTAACATTGTATTGTTTACCACTGTTTTCCTGTGCTAGCACACCGATTTTGTTTTGAACTGTTTAATTTTGCGAGTTGTTTACTTTGCCCACATTCCATTACACTACGTTCACCACCGTACCTGTCTAGGTATTTGCTAGTTTTTGATAACCACTTCTTGCCCAACTGCAGAGATTTGGTTCATTAAACACATTATTAATACATAGTTGAAGCCTTTGGTGTGAGCCACACCACTTACTAGTTGCGATTGTTTATAACACTCCACTAAACACCCATTAGAATTTACTACCTTACAATATAGTTATGTAAGCATCACCAAGTATTTGCATACCATATCTACCCAATGTAGGATAACCTGACCAGCAATATTTGTTAAGCAGTCATTGTTTGTTGTGACCTTATTCTTCCAAGCATTTGTTTTTAAAGGGACAGTCTACACCAGAATTTTTATTGTTTTAAAAGATAGATAATCCCTTTATTACCCATTTCCCAGTTTTGCATAACCAACACAGTTATAATAATATACTTTTAACCTCTGTGATTATCTTGTATCTAAGCCTCTGCAAACTGCCCCTTTTTTCAGTTCTTTTGACAGACTTGCAGATTACTTCACATGAACAAGCACAGTGTTATCTATATGAAATATGTGAACTAACACCCACTAGTGGTGAAAAACTGTTAAAATGCAATCTGAAAGAGGTGGGCTTCAAGGTCTAAGAAATTAGCATATGAACCTCCTAGGTTAAGCTTTCAACTAGGAATACCAAGAGAACAAAGCAAAATTGGTGATAAAAGTAAATTGGAAAATTGTTTAAAATTACATGCTCTATCTGAATCATGAAAGTTTATTTTGGCCTAGACTGTCCCTTTAATTTAACTTATTAAGCATATATATTTTAAGTTGTATTAGTATTGTTAAGCTCATGGATCCATGATAATATCTACTTGTATTTTGTATTTTTATCTGTCTAAATAAATTGTAACTTTTAACTTTCTACACTGTACAAATTTACTCTAATGCTACTTGTGGCACTTTATACATAGCCCCCTTAAGAACCAGCCTCCAGTAGGGTGGCGCTTTGGTATATTTCAGATTTTTTGCTAATTTTGTTAATTGACAACTAGGTGTCAACATATCAGAGCCAGAGGTCTGTTTTCTTAGTAGATCTTTCTTTACCTTTGGAAAACAGTTGGCTTATTTGTTATTGTGAAAATTTATAATGCAAAATAGTGAAATGTTGATTCAAGCTTATGAGATGATGAAACATAATATCCAATATTACATCTTTGTGCTTTTAGCAGAGTCATGGTAATTTACTGGGTGTTGAAATACGACTGTACGGGTCCTATTAACTTTATGGTACCACACCGAGAAACACAAGTGATGCAAATATTGAGAGTCCAGGAGACACTTTTCAAAACCTTACAAATTAGAACATCGTCTAATTTGAAATAGCAAGTCACAACAATGAGATAAGATACTTTACAAGGGTGAGAGAGTCTTTATGAAACAGCGTGTAAGCTGAGAAACGCGTTGCAACATTTTATTACATAGTGGTTATTGTTTGACCCTATGTTTTTATTATATAAAATTGGATACTTTTTTTACCTGACCGAGAGCCTGAGAATCTTTTTTCTTTGGGGAAACGCCCAGAAACGGTGATGTGCAGGATCTAGGGAACAGTGAGCTGGGACACTGAGAGATCCCAGTTAGTGTTACTAAGCACATGTGGGTGCTGCTTCCTTTGTGAGTACCCTTTCTTACATTGTGTTTGATTGTATATTGTGTAAAACTATATTACAGTAAGAGGAGCCCTTTTGTTCTTATATACTCCCATAGAACTTGCTCAAGTTTTTTGAAATTACAAGGATCCCAGGAACATTGATCTGGGACACTGAGAGATCCCAGTAGGTGTTACTAAGGACAAGTGGGTGCTGCAACCATTGTGAGTACCTGTCTTACATTGTGTCTGGCTGCATATTGTGTAAAACTTTATTACACTAGGAGGCGCCCTTTTGTTCTTGTGTATTCCCACAGAATTTGCTTATCTTTATAAATTCTGTATGCTGGGTAGAGGTGTATGTGAGTAATCCTAACCATGTCCCTAGAACACCTAGGAATGCCAACAGCCAGCCCCTTGGCACACCTAGAAACATTTATATAAACTGTTTTGCAAGGTTTACTATTAATTGGGCATCACGTGGATCTAGAGATTTTAATGGCAGGAACAACAGTCCCTGGCAACCTCATGAGCACCTATGAATCGTGGGTAATGTCACTTTCAGTACTGGGTCACAAGTTAGCTTCTGCCTTTCAACATTTTAGAAGCTCAAGCACTTCAGCAACTCTAGAGTCGACAGCTATTACTTTCTAGCTATAGTACCAAATCGTTGTTGCTGTTATGTTCTGCATCTTGCTGTACTGATGCAGACTCCTTTTTGTAGCGGAAACATAGAACAGGTGCACAACTGCTTTAGATAGATATATCAGTGAAAGAGTAAAAAAAAATTCTTCATTCTTAACTCCTTCCACAGTTTAACCCTAACCACTACTAATTCCCACATGACAGTTTAGTCCAAACCACTCTGCCTTGAACCATGCACCACACTTTAAAACAAAATGTGTTAATGTAACTTGGGTCCAATATTCAATGGTAACTAATTATAGGAATCAACCATCAGGGACTTATTATGCCAGGATCTTATTAAGTTACTATCACTAAACAATTATAATGCAGGTCACTAAATAGAGCCACAATGAGATTTACACCGCTACTTCTTAATCTCTGCCACCTCAGAGATGGCTGACTTAAAGTGAAAGTAAACTTAGAGCCTCTAGAACACATCGATCTACTCTATATGTTAAATATACTGAAATTGCTAACTTTTTTTTTTACATTCATTTTATTTTTTTAACTTTATACATCTATAAACTTTCCTACCATTGCCGCGCTAACTCCGCCCATCATCTACTTCCTCTTTTTCCTTCTGACGTATAGAGTGGTCCCACTCGCTCCATATGTATGTCAAATCCGCATTCGCATTGAACAGGTGCTCCATCACTCCACATGATTCTCGGTGGAACATGTCTACAACACGCATGCATCAATCGCACTAGCAACATAGTATTGAATGAATAACAATAATGTATTCATTCAGTACTATGTTATATTCCAAACAGAGTGGCTATGAATTTTTTCAATCCGTGACCTGTTTTCCAAGACCGCACCTATCATGACGTTTAGTCTTTATTGCCTGGGGGGACAAATGCGCATGCGCGAAACGGGAGCATTCAACAAAACTATGTCTGCATAAAATAAATTGGTGCATGCGCAGATTAAACTATAGGTGGATGAAGTAGCTTGACAGCCACCTAACAGCCAGAATTTCAATTGGTTATTGGGAAAACGTGACCAGGAGCAAAAAATAATAATATATATTACGGGTTGAATTACAATAGTATGAAAAACCTAATAATTGCAGTCATAACTTTGTTGACAGATAACTGCTGGGCATAAAGAATGTTAGTGAAGAACGTAAACAAGGTAAGTTTACTTTCACTTTAAAACAGATGAATGACAAGCCCTCCTCTTACATAATTGGTTGCATGCGACCAGGGGGTGGACTGAAAAAATGATAGCTGGTGCAATATTATTTTCCTGCAGCGGATACTGCCTATGCAAATGTAGATAGCTTGTAACTGTTCTCCCCGGCCTGTTAACAAATGGGGCCATAAGTCTGTAGGTTTTTTTCTTTGCATCTTGATTATAGCAATTTGCTAAGAATTTAGTGCTAATACTTTACTTACATACTATGGAATGCTTAGGTTAAACTAAGCCAAATTATCTGGTAAAAGAAGTATGCCACAAGTATGTGTTTATTTACATATTTAGAGGTAGAACTATTTAAACCTTGTTGAAAGTGTAACTTTTATAGATTTTTTTTTAACTATCGTTTTAGTATGAGCATCATAAGTGCTTTAACAGTTATTTAGTTAGATTGAATGTTGTACAATACATGCAAATAGTATAATTAACAAACAGCAATTCCTACTGGACTCTATTGGAGCGCCAATATATATATATATATATATATATATATATATATATATATATATATATATATATAAATTTACAAGAATGTGGAAGAAAAACAAAGAGGTCCAGGAATTTTTTTCCGGTAATTTATGTATATATATATATCGAATGACTCAGGGTCAGCTGAAATCAAACGTGGTGCAGACCCCTAAAATTTAAATTTAATCCAGTAATATATAGATAAAGAAAAATGGTAGAGCTATATGAGATACCATAGTTAAAGTAGGGGATTTCAGCACTCAATTTATAACCCATTTAATCCAATTTCTTAGAAATGTACGGCTGCAGAACAACACAAAATCCAAAAAATGAACTACACATGCACAGACCTAAACACATGCAAACAGTTTATTGCAAGAAGTTGCCAACATAAAAATAAACAGCTAAAAAAAGCTTATCATCTCTAAAATACACCACTGCAGTGGATTTTTAGTAAAGCATATCAAACATAATGATTAGTCATCACAGGTATTAAAGGACCATATGCAGCAAGCAGGGGTTGAAAACATGTGATCTACAAATTACTAACTGATATTGTACATAAACAAATTTTATGCCGGTTTCTCTATGATGATAACAGAACAAAGTCCTTTTATAGACCATATGAGTCCTTTAATAGAGGAAATCAGATGTTATATTTAGTAGCAATTTGTAGCACTTGGTAATCCAGCTGAATGAACCATTTTGCAAGCATATGTTCATTGATTATTGTTAACCGAGGTAAAAGCGTCCTCTAATGTTAACTAGAACTTGACATTAATACCGCTTGATAGCAGATAGATCATCTTTCAGTGGTGAAAAGCAGATACAATGAAGCAGACCTGTGTTTAAGTATTGCAGCAAACATCCGAGAAAACAAAGTCACAGTATTATTGGCAAACGGACCGGGACATGAGCCTCCGACATCCTTATCTCACCTCTCACAACCGCGTCTCCCTGCTCACTGGGGACACAAACTTGCAGGTGTATGCTTTGCTTCTGTGCGTAAACTGTATCCAGGCGGCTTATAGGAACCACTTGATTACCGCAAGATCCAGGCTTGCTTCTTCAGTTTGAATTTTGAAATTCCCGGGCAGGCTCAGGCCAGCTGCTTAATTCACAGGTGCAGTGATAGCTGTTTTTAGGAAGGTCGATGCGCGTTTCGCCCCATAATGCTGAGCGAAACAGGGGCCTCGTCAGGACTGTCCATCTCCTCCAATTTTCAGCCTTTATTGCAAAACCAATGAACTGGGAGGTAGTACCTCAGCCAATCAAATTAGCTATTTACACACACCCTTTTAAAATCTTAAACCGAACATTCCTGTCTATTTTAAAGATAAGTTCAATGGTTATCAATATATAGATTGATACAATGTGGCCTGCAATAACAAGATGGAACATTTTTTATTTAGCAACTTTCTTACAAAAAACAAAACTGCATGCGAAAAAACCTTATGCATGTTGCAGCTCAATTAAACTTTATTTATTTGGTTACTATGTCTAGATAAATGTGCTTTACATAAATCCCATATTGACTTAAATTCTATAATTTTGAAATGACTTGCTGAATAGCTACAAAGGTTACTATGAAGGTAAACTTTGACATACAGACCCACAACTATGAAACAAACTGAAGAGAAAATAAAGGTCATAGTTAATTACCTATTTATAAAATTGACTAATAGTGATACATCTTCTCACACATTTATTTTTTCTCCAGTTACAGCAAATGGAGAATTTCAACTTCAGGATATGAACCTCTATTTTAAAAAAGATGCATATTCAATCCTTTCGTTTAAACCAAAAGGTGACACCGTATTCAACATAAAGGTCCATCTTGCTTCCTTTTTTAACAAACAGTTATCATCATCTCCTCCTCTTCCATTTGTTATTCCTCTGTCAATCCCTATAAATTTTAAAGAAACAGTACTACTATTATGAATCTCCTTAAAATGACGAGCTACACTTGTATCTCTCCCGTAGAGGATGTCATCTCTGTGCTCCTGTACCCTGTCCTTGAACAAACGTTTTGTTTTACCCACATAGAACAGGGGACAGGAGCACCCCAAAAGATAAACAACCCCCACTGAGTTACAATTTGAAAAACATCTAATAGTATAATTTTTACCTGTATTGGCTGAAAATGTTTTGCTTTTAGGCAAATAGGGACAATAGACACAATGCCCACAAGGAAAGCTTCCTTTCACTTGTTTATTAGTTAACTTTTGGGGTGCTCCTGTCCCCTGTTCTATGTGGGTAAAACAAAACGTTTGTTCAAGGACAGGGTACAGGAGCACAGAGATGACATCCTCTACGGGAGAGATACAAGTGTAGCTCGTCATTTTAAGGAGATTCATAATAGTAGTACTGTTTCTTTAAAATTTATAGGGATTGACAGAGGAATAACAAATGGAAGAGGCGGAGATGAGGATAACTGTTTGTTAAAAAAGGAAGCAAGATGGACCTTTATGTTGAATACGGTGTCACCTTTTGGTTTAAACGAAAGGATTGAATATGCATCTTTTTTAAAATAGAGGTTCATATCCTGAAGTTGAAATTCTCCATTTGCTGTAACTGGAGAAAAAATAAATGTGTGAGAAGATGTATCACTATTAGTCAATTTTATAAATAGGTCATTAACTATGACCTTTATTTTCTCTTCAGTTTGTTTCATAGTTGTGGGTCTGTATGTCAAAGTTTACCTTCATAGTAACCTTTGTAGCTATTCAGCAAGTCATTTCAAAATTATAGAATTTAAGTCAATATGGGATTTATGTAAAGCACATTTATCTAGACATAGTAACCAAATAAATAAAGTTTAATTGAGCTGCAACATGCATAAGGTTTTTTCGCATGCAGTTTTGTTTTTTGTAAGAAAGTTGCTAAATAAAAAATGTTCCATCTTGTTATTGCAGGCCACATTGTATCAATCTATATATTGATAACCATTGAACTTATCTTTAAAATAGACAGGAATGTTCGGTTTAAGATTTTAAAAGGTTGTGTGTAAATAGCTAATTTGATTGGCTGAGGTACTACCTCCCAGTTCATTGGTTTTGCAATAAAGGCTGAAAATTGGAGGAGATGGACAGTCCTGACGAGGCCCCTGTTTCGCTCAGCATTATGGGGCGAAACGCGCGTCGACCTTCCTAAAAACAGCTATCACTGCACCTGTGACTTAAGCAGCTGGCCTGAGCCTGCCCGGGAATTTCAAAATTCAAACTGAAGAAGCAAGCCTGGATCTTGCGGTAATCAAGTGGTTCCTATAAGCCGCCTGGATACGGTTTACGCACAGAAGCAAAGCATACACCTGCAAGTTTGTGTCCCCAGTGAGCAGGGAGACGCGGTTGTGAGAGGTGAGATAAGGATGTCGGAGGCTCATGTCCCGGTCCGTTTGCCAATAATACTGTGACTTTGTTTTCTCGGATGTTTGCTGCAATACTTAAACACAGGTCTGCTTCATTGTATTTGCTTTTCACCACTGAAAGATGATCTATCTGCTATCAAGCGGTATTAATGTCAAGTTCTAGTTAACATTAGAGGACGCTTTTACCTCGGTTAACAATAATCAATGAACATATGCTTGCAAAATGGTTCATTCAGCTGGATTACCAAGTGCTACAAATTGCTACTAAATATAACATCTGATTTCCTCTATTAAAGGACTCATATGGTCTATAAAAGGACTTTGTTCTGTTATCATCATAGAGAAACCGGCATAAAATTTGTTTATGTACAATATCAGTTAGTAATTTGTAGATCACATGTTTTCAACCCCTGCTTGCTGCATATGGTCCTTTAATACCTGTGATGACTAATCATTATGTTTGATATGCTTTACTAAAAATCCACTGCAGTGGTGTATTTTAGAGATGATAAGCTTTTTTTAGCTGTTTATTTTTATGTTGGCAACTTCTTGCAATAAACTGTTTGCATGTGTTTAGGTCTGTGCATGTGTAGTTCATTTTTTGGATTTTGTGTTGTTCTGCAGCCGTACATTTCTAAGAAATTGGATTAAATGGGTTATAAATTGAGTGCTGAAATCCCCTACTTTAACTATGGTATCTCATATAGCTCTACCATTTTTCTTTATCTATATATTACTGGATTAAATATATATATATATATATATATATATATGTATGTAAATGTATAATAGTAAAATACACAAGTTTAAAAATACTAATATAAATATTCACAATAAATCTCACAGTTAGTTTTACAATATGCACAGTATGCCAAACAAAAATGATTTAGATGGGCTATTTTCAATCCTTTTTTTCAAATCCTTTTTGTAAAAATAATGTTTATGGAACTTTTCCTTTAGTTATTTTGTAAATAAGAATTTGATGTATGCTGCTCCTTTTACCACCAGTGTGATAGTTTTGGTTTAACAAAATTGTATCTTCAGCTGTAATCGATATACAAAATCACCAATCTAAGTATATAGATTATAGGTATAGATTTCCCCTACGATACACTCCCCGGTCTTTACATACTCCCCGGTCTTTCCAGCTATCTTCAATGACCGATCTCCAAACTTCCGGTCATGGACTGATTCCCGGTCGTGTACGGGAAAGTAAACTGTACACGGTCACTGTGGGACTAAACACACAAATGTAGCCAAGCTGGTTAGTAAAAGCCGGCTTCCACCCTCTGTACTCACACACCGTGTTTGTGGCATCATTCTGTCGGCATGGCCTGGTTTCATGCAACCATAGTGACCGTGTACTGTTTACTTTCCCTTACACGTCCGGAAGTTTGGAGGTCGGTCATTGAAAAAAGCTGGGAAAACAAGAGAGTGTATCATACTGGAAATCTATACCACAAAGGTCAGAGGAAACCAGTATTGGTACTTTTGATGTTTAATTTGGTCAGAACCGATCAGCTGAAAGTGAACACTGATCTTATTCATGTCTCACTAGTTTTGGACGAAAGTCTGGAAGTAAAAAACAAACAAACACACACACAAGTACCTTGTGTTTAAGCTACTTCTTCTGAAGCAACTATGCAAACGTGGTTTTCCTCTCCAGAGTTTATGCTACATTTATTAGGCACTTTTTAACCTGGCAGTTAAAGGGTTTCTATTGTCCTACTTGAAAATGACACTGACTGAATGAATAGACAAAAAAGTAGAAAAACAATTTTCTAAGAGACAGACAGAGGAAAAATAGGAGAGAAAGAGAGATGTGAGGCTCATTTAATGAAGTAGTGAAATATACATAAAAAGTATGAAAGCTGACAAGTGGATAAATACAAATTGTGAGAAATGTGGCAAAGTCCACTAACAAAGACTTGCCAAGAGGAGTTAAAGTGAATGTAAATTTTACTTGTTAAAATTCAACATACTAGCTCACAATGTTAAAAATAGTGAAACCGCATTAATAAAAATATAAAAAAGAAAACGAATATACTTTTATTTAATTTAGAACTTATCTCTGTTGTAAGCACTCAACTCCTCCCAACTGTCTTCTTCCTGGATTGCAGCCCGATATCCGATGCCTCATTTCAATATTTTATGCCCACTCCGTGACGTTTGTCTGAAGCTCGTTCATGAGCAGGGCCGACATTTGCGCATGCGTTTAAAAAGTTACGGAGCAAACGCGGATGCGTATAGCGATCAAAACTCTAGAAAGCGTGGCACCTCCTTTCCCTTTGCGCATGCGCTTCAACTCCATATTACATAGATGTGTACCATTCTTTTACTCCTGATACCAAATTACATAGATCACTCACATTATACTAATCATGATACCGTATTACACTAATCTTGATATATTACATAGATCAGTCTATTTATATTAATATTGATAACATATTAAATAGATCATTCACATTATATTAATCATGATACCATATTACAGACATCTCTCACATTATACTTTTCCTGATAACGTATAATATAGACCTCTCTAACATTATAAAAATCATGATACTGTATTAGATAGATCGGTAATATTGTATTAATACTGCTAACAGATCAATATAATTTTGTATCTTGATAATTGGAATGTGAGAGAGGTCTATATTATACGGTATCAGGAATATTATAATGTGAGCGATCTCTGTAATATGGTATCATGATTTATATGATCTGATTGATCTATTTAATATATCGATAATAATATAAAATGACAGATCAATTTAATATGGACTGATCTGTGTAATAAGGTATCAGGATAAGTATAATGTGAGCGATCAATGTTATGTGGTATCAGGATTAATAGAATGGGACACATCTATGTAATATGGTCTGATGTGAGAGTGAGAGATCTATATGATACTACAATTATTGTATATAGATACCAATGGTTTATAGATAGAGAAATTGGGTATAGATAAAATTAAAAATAAAATTATCAAAAGATAAGTTACTTTTATGTGATATATGTACATACAAATGTTTGTAATTATAGACTAGACGATATCAAACTAACTATGTAATATAAAACAAAAAATCTATTAATCATTAATATTTTAAATCATTAAAAAACATTATTTGATCAGCTAGCTCACAGTAGAGATATTTACAATATTTTGAGAAATAGAAATAAATTTAAAGAATTGATATGTCAAAACGTAGTAAAACAATTGATAAGCATTTAAAAATTATACAATTTACATTATGTGTATATGAACTGTCAAACCTTTATAACTAATATCCATAATTTTGTTATTGCCTATCTATCGATCTAAAGATGTTATTCTTCCTTTTTCGTTTCAAATTACTTTGTTCTATTTATATATATTATGGTTAAAACACAAATATTTTCTAATCCATAAGTTAAATAACGGTATCTGGATATAACTGTTGATAATCAAATAAGTAATATAATTACGATCGAGATATGCTAATAAAGTGATGAATTCATCAAGCAATATCTATATTTCATTTGAGTTAGACAGGCCCATTTATCAAGCTCCGTATGGAGCTTGAAGGGCCGTGTTTCTGGCGAGTCTTCAGACTCGCCAGAAACACAAGTTATGAAGCAGCGGTCTAAAGACCGCTGCTTCATAACCCTGTCCGCCTGCTCTGAGCAGGCGGACAGGAACCGAATACGATCGGGTTGATTGACAGCTCCCTGCTGGCGGCCGATTGGCCGCGAGTCAGCAGGGGGCGGCGTTGCACCAGCAGCTCTTGTGAGCTGCTGGTGCAATGTTAAATGTGGAGAGCGTATTGCTCTCCGCATTTAGCGAGGTCTTGCGGACCTGATCCGCAGTGTCGGATCAGGTCCGCAAGCCCTTTGATAAATGGGCCCCATAGTATTGTCTTGGATGTTTTGTTAAAATTTTAAACAGATTTTTAACTTATGCAGTTCGAGCGCATTTGCCGTAGCGAACGATACTTACTTGCAAGTGATCTCCCGATACTTACTTGCAAGTGATCTCCCGGTCTTAGAATAAATGAGAATCTTTCGGTATTGCGCATGCGACACTCGAGGACGAGCATGGAGTATGCTACGTCATTGAGTAGTTCATGCATGCGCATTTAAAGAAAGTGATGTGTTGAACAACGATCCTGACGCCCCAGGGAAGAAAAAAACATTAAGAAAGCGAAGTGTCAATCAAATAAGAAAAGTGGGACCAAAATTGCAGGCGGAGGAATCGGCGAAAATAATAGCAAGTAATAATAGATATTTTGACTTTAATTTCGATCTTAGTAAAATATGATGAATGAAACTAACCTTTATTTTGGCAATTAAACACTTTGATGCATCGCTATTTGGTTGACTTTACATGCACTTTAAGGAGCCAATTCTAGAAAATACAATATTACAATATAGTTAACAGTGAGAGATGATGCATTGTGATGCTGCTATAAGAAGTGAAATAAAACCATTTTGTACATCTACTAGAGCAATTGTAATACTACTAATACTAAAACATATATTTTGCCTTTCATTTCTTTGTATAAAAAAAGAATATAATACGAAACCTAAAATAGTCCACATAATTTGAAAAATAGTGACTAATTTAATTAGGTCCTTGCAGAATGGAGCTTGATGCCCCTTGTTTCCTAAAGACTGCTGCTCCATAACTTGCTCTGAGGCGGGAGACAGAAATCACCCCGATCGGATACGATTATGATCAAATATGATCAAATATGATTGGCCGTGAATCTGCAAGGGGCAGTATTGCACAAGCAGTTCAACAGAACTGCTTGTGCAATGATAAATGCTGACAGTGTTTGCTGTCGGCATTTATCGATGTGCAGCGGACATGATACGCTACATCGTATCATATCCGCTAGCACTTTGATAAATATGCCCCTTAGTGTGTCTATATAGTGTTGAGTAATCTTTTAAACCTTCTTTTTCTCTTTGCTTCTGAAATTGCTGTTTCGTTTGATGCACATTTATTCTATTCAAACCCTATTTTTCATATGTTTTTTAACTTTGAATTATGGGAATAAATTTCTTTAGAATTCGGCAGTTTTGTGGGTACCCTTAGTGACTGGATATGCTGAAAATTTAAGGTTGAAAATGGTTAAGTATTTTTAGACGTATTAGCTTTTGAAAGGGGAACTTTTCCACTATCTCTTAGTGATTAGCCAAAATCTTTATAAATCAATCTTTCTGAAATCTAACATGCAGATAGATTTTATTGTGTAGTTGGTGTTTTTTGTTTTAGTGATAAAAGAGCAGTGATTGCTGTGATACAAAAGTTAACAGTTTCTTACTTTGATATATTTTGTGAATGCGCAGTAGAATTATTCAGTTCACAAATTCACAAAGGCATGCTCTGTAGCAACATTTAGCAGGATTAGGTTGTTGTAACTTGTATTCCCAGATCTTGATCAGTGTAGTGGCGTAGCCTGGAGGGCACATTTTCCACTGTCTGTGAGAAGAAACTGAAGCAGCCATGAAGCCGTTCTGTAACAGTGATAGCCTGTTTTTCCTGCCAGGCATCACTCATACAATCATTTCTGTGTCTTTATAGCAAACTCTGAAGATCATAATACATTTTTTTAATTAATATAAAAGTTTTCTAGTCAGAATAAAGAGACTTCATTTTGAAGAGCTTTGTCATCCGTTGTTGATAAATAAGGAAATACTGCATTTTCTAAACACTATTTAACATAAGAGAAATTCAGGAATACTAAAATACTTAGTACTACAAAACCACAATACACAAACACACAAACACATTTTGCAATAAGAAAAACATAGGAAGCTTAATAGCAAAAGTTTACATTAAGTACACAGGGTTTGAAGGGACATGAAACACAAATTGTCCCCCCATGATTCAGATAGAGCTTGTGATTTTAAACAACTTTTAAACAACTTTTAAATGTATTGCTATTCTCTAATTTGTTTTGTTCTCTTTGTATTCTTTGTTGAAAAGTATACCTAGGTAGACTCAGGAGCTACTGATTGGTTGCGGCACATTTATGCTTCATGTTATTGGCTCACCCAGTGCGTTAACTATCTTCCAGTAGTGCATTGCTGATTCTTTAACAAAGAATTCTAAAACAATGAAGCAAATTACATAATAGAAGTTAATTGGAAATTTGTTAAAAATTGTATTCTTTATCTGAAACATGAATGAAAGATTTTGGGTTTCATGTCCCTTAAAGTTTCCAATCAAATGTTTAAAAGCATTGACATTTTGAAATGAAGCGTTTCCACATATTTATTAAACAAATAATATATGGGGGAGTAACATGCTCTTTAATGTTTATTTGGGAACTTAAACTCTGGCATAATGATTTTCTTATTCAATTTCCTAGTTTTTATTATTGTAAAATGTGTGTGTGTCTGGTATGTGAATAGTGTGGGTGTATAGTGTGTGTATTCTGGTTGTATAGTGAGTGTAGTATATATCCTGTGTGTATTAATATTAGGATAGATTATATAAAAGAAAATAATATGTTTGGGTAGAATTTATTAATTGTATTCTGTTGACAGATTGACAGACCCTCAAATTCTTTAAATTGGGTGCCTAAGAAGGTTGTGCACTTTTAAGAGGATAATATTTAGTTAAAATTATTTAATGATAAGTGTGTGAATATAGCTTTTGCTGGTATATTGTTTTAGAGTATTTGACATTTTGTACAGGAAAAGAAATGACAGGCACTACAAGCCAGGTAATGTTGCATATAAAAAGTCCCAATTTTATTCGAAAATAAATAAGGTAAATACCAATCCAAAATACAGGAGACAAACATGAAGGTAACTCACAACGGGTAAGGGTGACACACAGGAGACCTACTGACGCGTTTCGCGCCCCCTACAGGCGCTTACTCATAGGTGTCTATGAGTAAGCGCCTGTAGGGGGCGCGAAACCCGTCAGACAGTCTCCTGTGTGTCACCCTTACCTGTTGTGAGTTACCTTCATGTTGGTCTCCTGTATTTTGGATTGGTATTTACCTTATTTATCTTCGAATAAAATTGGGACTTTTTATATGCAACATTACCTGGCTTGTAGTGCCTGTCATTTCTTTTCCTGTACTACTTTGGTGTTGGATTCGGCACATCCCGACTACGGCATTCCTAGGGCAGCCCAAGCGGCCTTGCGGCTTCACAGCACACTTCCGGTTGGACGGATCGAGGAAGCGTTTGTGCTAGAGCAGTAGGATTCTACACTCTTTTGCTCCATATTTGAC
Organism: Bombina bombina; assembly: GCF_027579735.1. NCBI lineage: Eukaryota > Metazoa > Chordata > Amphibia > Anura > Bombinatoridae > Bombina > Bombina bombina. The sequence continues at coordinate 433,312,122 of NC_069499.1, read as the reverse complement.
ATTTTGGTATACTGTTTTATTAGGCAGTGACCATATTCTTGATAATATCTGTAGCTCTTGATATTAATGAAGACATGTTTTCCTGAAGGGTGTATTTTTAACAGGTGTGGCAATACTTATAAACTTATTAGAAGAGCTGTCTCTCTTCTTCATGCCTCTTTGTTAAATTCTGGATCTTCTATCCTCGTCTTTATCTTTCTTTATTCCATGTCTCATTATACCTGTGTCTTTTTTCTATTGTTTTTTTATTATGGTTTCTTTCTTTCAATTAGAGGACATTAATAGCAAGTAAATCTATAGAAATCCCTGGTAACTAATATATTTGATAATTGTCTTTTCTGCTTTTTTAATAAACATCCTATTGCACATGTAGAAATGTAAGCCATTTATTTGTCATTTCTGGTAGTGCCCCTTCAGTTGTTTTGCTCTTTAATGTGTAGTATTTCTTATGTATCCAAGTTTTTCTGACCTTTTTATATGTGTCTTTGCTCACTGGTGGCAGGCTGTCTGCTAGTGAGTGGGCTGAGAGTTTAAACCATTAAAAAGCACAGTATTCAGTCATTTTATACAAACACATGGCAGGAATCAGTTCAGTCCCATGCTGGGTAAAGATTTACAGCCCTACACTTTCAATTCAAGAATAATTTCTAATTGCAAAGTTATATTTATACCACAAATTAATAGATTTGTTTCATTCTTTAGTTTCTGAAGGTAGGCAAGCTATTTTGTATTGCTGTGTAGTCTTATTCTGTTTACTTTGCTTAAATGCTGAAAATTGTTTGCTGCTACTAGAATTTCTTTGTGTAAAGAGACATAAAGCACATTGGAATAATAATACTTTTCTGTAGACTTGTAATAAATTAACATACCTTATTTAATGTAGTTGATTGTTTAAGGTCCAAACTCTTCCTACCACTTACCTTATTTGGAGGTGTAAGTCCAGACTTTAGTTATTGATGAAAGCTTGCCATTGTCATTTTGTTAACAAAACATGGATTATATTTCAATATCTTATCTTATCACATCTACTTAAGCCAATTAGGGGCAGCAAAATTAGACTTGGGAAGTCTACAGAATGTATGTCCAGTTCTCAGAACAGTAAAATCCACAATGTTCCATTGTATAGCGTGCAAAATGTAAACAGTGTTAGAAAAAGTTGTGCAGAAAGAAAATCTAAATATAAACATATAAAAATATAAAAGTGCAAAACAATATATATAACTATACCTGATAAATAAACCAACTAATATGATACTTAACAATACTATACTATACAAAACTGTCCATTACATTTGTAAGTAAGGAAGTACCCATTGTTTGACAGGCCCATAAAGGGATAAATACGCTATCAAAACCTATTTGAATACATTCAAAACATAGTAAACCATCTCTTTCAAGGCATTGGTAATTGTTTGACACAGTCATGTAAAATGGAATGTTAAAGGAGACAATACCAATATCAATCTACCTCTTACATATATACAAAATATTTATTTTTAGTTAGTTATTTTATTTATTTACTATTTACTTTTGGCAATTGGAGCATACTTGAGAAAAAGATGTTTGTACATGGAACATATACAAGCTTATTTACTCATAAAGACACAATAACCTTTCTGTGGCCTTTAAAATAGGCCACCGCAAGCACAAGGTTTCTGTTTTTATTGCATTTTATTTGTAAATTTGCCGATCAAGCCAATGCACAAAGCCAAGTTGATGCAGAGTAGTGTATCAGGATAAAGTACAAGAAAGGCTGTTATAGACAATTTAGACTGTAAAAGGGCATATGCTATGCTATTACTAAATTTCTTGGTAATTTGTGTAGATTGTCTGCAGTGCAGGGAATACAATGGATAAATGTTGCAAAGAACAAACATGGCAAGTATCCATACAGGTAGGGAGGGTCAGTGGGACATGTTCTCATGACAGCTTGCTATCCAAGTGGTAGATGCTAAAGACAGTAAGTAATGACATTTCTTGATGGATTGTATTCACATTTTATTTACTTTTGGTGAACTTAATCTTAATGTTACCATTAGTTTAAGTTGTATTAATTGTTATATTGAATCCCTCAACTCAGCTGCACTCAAACTAATCCATTAAAAATAATATTTATAAAGTAAATTAAGATGCACTAATCTTCAACATGCTTCGGAGACTATAAAATATCTTAGTCTATACTTGTTTGTTGGATGGGTGGAAGTAAATGGCATTTCTGATGTGTGATATGTTGGTATAAAGTATAACAACGGTAATTATTTATTCTTTTGATGGCCTATTTAATTGTATCTTGATTTTCAGAGTACAATTTGGGAAACTAGAGACTGACCTAAAGGTGATTTTAGGAAAAGTTATGTAGTAGATTCATAACTACTACTACTTTTTTTTATCAAAATAATATTTTTCTATATTCGGCATGAAAAGGTTTGCCTTAGTACTAGGTACCTGTGCCGTTTTCATAGAGATACTTCCAATGTTTTTTAATTTGTGTTTATTCTAGTCTACTCAATTGAAGTAACTAGTCAAATTAATGTAAAAAAAACTACTTTTCTTACTGCAGTTTCTTAGTAGTCCGGGACTAGTGGAAAATAAATAACCACATGCACAGTGTTTTTTGAGATATGCTTAAATATTTAATAGGATCATGGGTTTCACAAAACATATATGTTAAAAGAGCTCAGCTTTCATGTTAAAAATTATAGGATAAGCTTCCATTTTACCTAAGTTTAGTTTATACATTACGATAATGTAGATTTCCATACTCTTCATGCTGAAGGTAAAGCGGCAAATGGTTGAATAAGAGTGAGAATCACTTAAACAGCATTAAGAGTAATTTTTACTTTCTGCATTATTAATTGGAACACTTTTTATTGTAGTGGTAATGTAAAAGTCTCAGCTATGGATTCTACAAGCAGTTCATAAATAAACAGTAAGGAGGAATATACCTGATATTTTCCATTAGTGATAGTGAAGAGTCTTCCAATGAACCACATATCAATAGTTTTAGCTGATGGAACAATATTTAGTGCTTGGATGCTTTGGAGTATATTTTAGGTCAAGAAAATTTAAATTGGAACAGTACTTTTGTCAGACATAGCCAGTTTACTAAACCAGAGGCTGTGTCTTCGCTTACAGAGCAATACAACGTAGGCAGAAATGTTGGCAAAAAAGATAGAAAAGGGAAAGAACACCACATTATGTTACTGTCATCATCTTGCAAAGCCCAAATGATAATTAAATTATATATTTTGATTGCTCTTTTCTGAATTATGAAATCCTACTGATAGAATCTTCTGAGTTTCTTATGGGGATTGCATTTGTACACATTCATGTACTCTAAGACCATTATTATTATTATATTGTATAGGTACAATAACCTATCAGGTTTAGTCACTTTCACACTTTTTGATAACATTTTAGATTTGATGTTGTCTAAGGTTGCCTCCTCAGCCATATTTTCATTTATGAGTTACACATGCTGCAAAATGTTCAAGGAGGAACATGTATTATGCCCATGGACAGAACATAAATAGTGCTGCTGGACAGCACTATCCATGTTTCTCCCTGCACTATGTGTAACTCATAACTGCCCAGGAAAACAATGCTAAGGTGGCAACCCTGTAACAATGGGTTCAATAATAATAGATTGTTAAGACAATATAGGTTTTAATAGGAATTACCAGACAGGATAATGTTTTTCATATAGTGTGATATTGATTTCCAGTTTAGCTTTTGTTGAATAATGCTCCAGCTTTGTTGAAATGGGTAATAGTTTAACCTTAAGGGGATTTCAGTTGTTATCACATTAATGTTTTTTTTAAATATCCTGTGTCCTGCACTGAGAGAATTTCATTATATTTTTCAATAGTTGATGTGTTGGGTCTGTATCATAAATTAAATCCCCCACAAGCATTAATTTGGAAATCCTTTAATAGTTCCTATGCTATCTCAGATCTCACCAAACTGTCAGCCTCATATGCAGCCAAAAGAAAACATAAGAAAAGCTAAGTAAAATAGATAATAATTTCCATTCCTTATTATGGGCTAGATTATGAATGGAGCGTTACTTTTCGCTCCCGCTCGTGCACTAACTCTGCTAGACGGAACTTAGAATATTGCGGCCATGTTAACGTATTTCCCCTTAGACTTCAATGGAGCGTAAAAAAGAAGAAAAACCTAACACCCTTACTCGCGTTCAAACCTGACCGCGTCTTTTTAAGTGAGGTAACCTGACATTAAATATTAATATTTCACATTCCAATGTTTTTCACGTAGCAGAATATGTTCTATTTATTTATTCATAAATACACACACACATACATATATATATATATATATATATATATATATATATATATTAAATCAATGTAAATATTTGCATAGGAAATTAGCACATCTAGGCAAGTATCCCCGCATGCTTTTCGCCAGAAATTCTTAATATACAATGTTTCCAATGCACAAGAGAATTGTGGGTAAGATATGCAAATTAGATATGCAAAATATATATATATATATATATATATATATATATATATATATATATACACTAAATATTATATATATATATATATATATATATATATATATATATATATATATATATATATAATCACCGGCCACTTTATTTGGTACATCTTGCTAGTACAGGGTTGGACCCCCTTTTGCCTTCAGAACTAGGTGTTGAATACATTCCTCAGACATTTTGGTCCATATTCACATGATAGCATCAAGCAGTTGCTGCAGATTTTTTGGCTGCACATACATGATGTGAATCTCCTGTTCCACCACATCCCAAAGGGGCTCTATTGGATTGAGATCTGGTGACTGTGGAGGTTATTGAAGTACAGTGAACTCATTGTCATGTTCAAGAAACTAGTTTGAGATGATTTGAGCATTGTGACATGGTGCATTATCCTGCTGGAAGTAGCCATCAGAAGATGGGTACACTGTAGTCATAAAGAGATGGACATGGTCAGCAACAATACTCAGGTAGGCTGTAGCATTTAAACAATTCTCAATTGGTATTAAGGGGCCCAAAGTGTGCCAAGAAAATATTCCCCACACCGTTACACCACCACCAGCCTGAACCATTGATACAACGCAGGATGGATCCATGGTTTCATGCTGTTTACGCCACATTCTGACCCTACCATCTGAATGTTGCAGCTGAAATTGAGACTCATCAGACCAGGCAACGTTTTTCCAATCTTCTATTGTCCAATTTTAGAGAGCCTGTGTGAATTGTAGCCTCAGTTTCCTGTTCTTAGCTGACAGGCGTGCTCCCGATGTGGTCTTCTGCTGCTGTAGCCCATCTGTTTCAAGGCTCAACGTGTTTTGCATTGAGATGGTATTCTGCATACCTTGGTTGTAACGAGTGGTTATTTGAGTTACTGTTGCCTTTCTATCATTTCAAACCAGTCTTCCCATTCTCCTCTGACCTCTGACATCTGCAAGGCATTTTCATCCACACAACTACCACTCACTGGATATTTTCTCTTTTTTGGACCATTCTCTGTAAACCCTAGAGATGGTTGTACATGAAAATCCCAGTAGAACTGCAGTTTTTTAAATACTCAGACCAGCCCGTCTGGCACCAACAACCATGCCATGTTCAAAGTCATTAAAATCCACTTTCTTCCCCATTCTGATGCTTGGTTTGAACTTCAGCAGGTCGTCTTCACTACCTCTAGATGCCTAAATGCATTGAGCTGCTGCCATGTGATTGGCTGATTAGCAATTGTGTTACCAAGCAATTGATCAGGTGTACCTAATAAAGTGGCCGGTGAATGTATATAAATAGTGCCAGCCGAAACATGTTTGGCTGTTTGTTCTAAACCTCGTTGCAGGCCTGCAATTGGATTTTGTATTTTTACATGTTTTTTACATGTTATCTATATGACTTTTAAACTTTTTTCCAATAAAGTTTGTTTTTTTAATTTTTAATTTTCTTTTTTCTTTTTTCTGGAGCTGCAGAATTACAGAGTGTGTTTACTATATATATATATATATATATAAATGGCAAAGAGCCCAGCAAAGCTGGTCACATGATCCCTCCTAGGCTCCGCCTACCCCAGTCATTCTCTTTGCCGTTGTACAGGCAACATCTCCACGGAGATGGCTTAGAGTTTTTTAGTGTTTAACTGTAGTTTTTATTATTCAATCAAGAGTTTGTTATTTTAAAATAGTGCTGGTATGTACTATTTACTCAGAAACAGAAAAGAGATGAAGATTTCTGTTTGTATGAGGAAAATGATTTTAGCAACCGTTACTAAAATCCATGGCTGTTCCACACAGGACTGTTGAGAGGAATTAACTTCAGTTGGGGGAACAGTGAGCAGTCTCTTGCTGCTTGAGGTATGACACATTCTAACAAGACGATGTAATGCTGGAAGCTGTCATTTTCCCTATGGGATCCGGTAAGCCATGTTTATTAAGATTGTAAATAAGGGCTTCACAAGGGCTTATTAAGACTGTAGACTTTTTCTGGGCTAAATCGATTCATTATTAACACATATTTAGCCTTGAGGAATCATTTAATCTGGGTATTTTGATAAGATTATATCGGCAGGCACTTTTTTAGACACCTTTCTCTTTAGGGGCTTTCCCAAATCATAGGCAGAGCCTCATTTTCGCGCCGGTGTTGCGCACTTGTTTTTGAGAGGCATGACATGCAGTCGCATGTGTGAGGAGCTCTGATACATAGAAAAGACTTTCTGAAGGCGTCATTTGGTATCGTATTCCCCTTTGGGCTTGGTTGGGTCTCAGCAAAGCAGATACCAGGGACTGTAAAGGGGTTAAAGTTAAAAACGGCTCCGGTTCTGTTATTTTAAGGGTTAAAGCTTCCAAATTTGGTGTGCAATACTTTTAAGGCTTTAAGACACTGTGGTGAAATTTTGGTGAATTTTGAACAATTCCTTCATATTTTTTCGCAATTGCAGTAATAAAGTGTGTTCAGTTTAAAATTTAAAGTGACAGTAACGGTTTTATTTTAAAACGTTTTTTGTACTTTGTTATCAAGTTTATGCCTGTTTAACATGTCTGCACTACCAGATAGACTGTGTTCTGAATGTGGGGAAGCCAGAGTTCCTTCTCATTTAAATAAATGTGATTTATGTGACAATGACAATGATGCCCAAGATGATTCCTCAAGTGAGGGGAGTAAGCATGGTACTGCATCATTCCCTCCTTCGTCTACACGAGTCTTGCCCACTCAGGAGGCCCCTAGTACATCTAGCGCGCCAATACTCCTTACTATGCAACAATTAACGGCTGTAATGGATAATTCTGTCAAAAACATTTTAGCCAAAATGCACACTTATCAGCGTAAGCGCGACTGCTCTGTTTTAGATACTGAAGAGCATGACGACGCTGATAATAATGGTTCTGAAGGGCCCCTAATCCAGTCTGATGGGGCCAGGGAGGTTTTGTCTGAGGGAGAAATTACTGATTCAGGGAACATTTCTCAACAAGCTGAACCTGATGTGATTACGTTTAAATTTAAGTTGGAACATCTCCGCATCCTGCTTAAGGAGGTATTATCCACTCTGGATGATTGTGACAAGTTGGTCATCCCAGAGAAACTATGTAAAATGGACAAGTTCCTAGAGGTCCCGGGGCTCCCAGAAGCTTTTCCTATACCCAAGCGGGTGGCGGACATTGTAAATAAAGAATGGGAAAGGCCCGGTATTCCTTTCGTCCCTCCCCCCATATTTAAAAAATTGTTTCCTATGGTCGACCCCAGAAAGGACTTATGGCAGACAGTCCCCAAGGTCGAGGGAGCGGTTTCCACTTTAAACAAACGCACCACTATACCCATAGAAGATAGTTGTGCTTTCAAAGATCCTATGGATAAAAAATTAGAAGGTTTACTTAAAAAGATGTTTGTTCAGCAGGGTTACCTTCTACAACCAATTTCATGCATTGTCCCTGTCGCTACAGCCGCGTGTTTCTGGTTTGATGAGCTGGTAAAGGCGGTCGATAGTGATTCTCCTCCTTATGAGGAGATTATGGACAGAATCAATGCTCTCAAATTGGCTAATTCTTTCACCCTAGACGCCACTTTGCAATTGGCTAGGTTAGCGGCTAAGAATTCTGGGTTTGCTATTGTGGCGCGCAGAGCGCTTTGGTTGAAATCTTGGTCAGCTGATGCGTCTTCCAAGAACAAGCTCCTTAACATTCCTTTCAAGGGGAAAACGCTGTTTGGCCCTGACTTGAAAGAGATTATCTCTGATATCACTGGGGGTAAGGGCCACGCCCTTCCTCAGGATCGGCCTTTCAAGGCCAAAAATAAACCTAATTTTCGTCCCTTTCGTAGAAACGGACCAGCCCAAAGTGCTACGTCCTCTAAGCAAGAGGGTAATACTTCTCAAGCCAAGCCAGCTTGGAGACCAATGCAAGGCTGGAACAAGGGAAAGCAGGCCAAGAAACCTGCCACTGCTACCAAGACAGCATGAAATGTTGGCCCCCGATCCGGGACCGGATCTGGTGGGGGGCAGACTCTCTCTCTTCGCTCGGGCTTGGGCAAGAGATGTTCTGGATCCTTGGGCGCTAGAAATAGTCTCCCAAGGTTATCTTCTGGAATTCAAGGGGCTTCCCCCAAGGGGGAGGTTCCACAGGTCTCAGTTGTCTTCAGACCACATAAAAAGACAGGCATTCTTACGTTGTGTAGAAGACCTGTTAAAAATGGGAGTGATTCATCCTGTTCCATTAGGAGAACAAGGGATGGGGTTCTACTCCAATCTGTTCATAGTTCCCAAAAAAGAGGGAACGTTCAGACCAATCTTAGATCTCAAGATCTTAAACAAGTTTCTCAAGGTTCCATCGTTCAAAATGGAAACCATTCGAACAATTCTTCCTTCCATCCAGGAAGGTCAATTCATGACCACGGTGGATTTAAAGGATGCGTATCTACATATTCCTATCCACAAGGAACATCATCGGTTCCTAAGGTTCGCATTCCTGGACAAGCATTACCAGTTCGTGGCGCTTCCTTTCGGATTAGCCACTGCTCCAAGGATTTTCACAAAGGTACTAGGGTCCCTTCTAGCTGTGCTAAGACCAAGGGGCATTGCTGTAGTACCTTGCTTGGACGACATTCTGATTCAAGCGTCGTCCCTTCCTCAAGCAAAGGCTCACACGGACATCGTCCTGGCCTTTCTCAGATCTCACGGATGGAAAGTGAACGTGGAAAAGAGTTCTCTATCTCCGTCAACAAGGGTTCCCTTCTTGGGGACAATAATAGACTCCTTAGAAATGAGGATTTTTCTGACAGAGGCCAGAAAAACAAAACTTCTAGACTCTTGTCGGATACTTCATTCCGTTCCTCTTCCTTCCATAGCGCAGTGCATGGAAGTGATAGGTTTGATGGTAGCGGCAATGGACATAGTTCCTTTTGCGCGCATTCATCTAAGACCATTACAACTGTGCATGCTCAGTCAGTGGAATGGGGACTATACAAACTTGTCTCCGAGGATACAAGTAAATCAGAGGACCAGAGACTCACTCCGTTGGTGGCTGTCCCTGGACAACCTGTCACAAGGGATGACCTTCCGCAGACCAGAGTGGGTCATTGTCACGACCGACGCCAGTCTGATGGGCTGGGGCGCGGTCTGGGGATCCCTGAAAGCTCAGGGTCTTTGGTCTCGGGAAGAATCTCTTCTACCGATAAATATTCTGGAACTGAGAGCGATATTCAATGCTCTCAAGGCTTGGCCTCAGCTAGCGAGGGCCAAGTTCATACGGTTTCAATCAGACAACATGACAACTGTTGCGTACATCAACCATCAGGGGGGAACAAGGAGTTCCCTGGCGATGGAAGAAGTGACCAAAATCATTCTATGGGCGGAGTCTCACTCCTGCCACCTGTCTGCTATCCACATCCCAGGAGTGGAAAATTGGGAAGCGGATTTTCTGAGTCGTCAGACATTGCATCCGGGGGAGTGGGAACTCCATCCGGAAATCTTTGCCCAAGTCACTCAACTGTGGGGCATTCCAGACATGGATCTGATGGCCTCTCGTCAGAACTTCAAAGTTCCTTGCTACGGGTCCAGATCCAGGGATCCCAAGGCGGCTCTAGTGGATGCACTAGTAGCACCTTGGACCTTCAAACTAGCTTATGTATTCCCGCCGTTTCCTCTCATCCCCAGGCTGGTAGCCAGGATCAATCAGGAAAGGGCGTCGGTGATCTTGATAGCTCCTGCGTGGCCACGCAGGACTTGGTATGCAGATCTGGTGAATATGTCATCGGCTCCACCATGGAAGCTACCTTTGAGACGAGACCTTCTTGTTCAAGGTCCGTTCGAACATCCGAATCTGGTCTCACTCCAGCTGACTGCTTGGAGATTGAACGCTTGATCTTATCGAAGCGAGGGTTCTCAGATTCTGTTATCGATACTCTTGTTCAGGCCAGAAAGCCTGTAACTAGAAAGATTTACCACAAAATTTGGAAAAAATATATCTGTTGGTGTGAATCTAAAGGATTCCCTTGGGACAAGGTTAAGATTCCTAAGATTCTATCCTTCCTTCAAGAAGGATTGGAAAAAGGGTTATCTGCAAGTTCCCTGAAGGGACAGATTTCTGCCTTGTCTGTGTTACTTCACAAAAAGCTGGCAGCTGTGCCAGATGTTCAAGCCTTTGTTCAGGCTCTGGTTAGAATCAAGCCTGTTTACAAACCTTTGACTCCTCCTTGGAGTCTCAACTTAGTTCTTTCAGTTCTTCAGGGGGTTCCGTTTGAACCCTTACATTCCGTTGATATTAAGTTATTATCTTGGAAAGTTTTGTTTTTGGTTGCAATTTCTTCTGCTAGAAGAGTTTCAGAATTATCTGCTCTGCAGTGTTCTCCTCCTTATCTGGTGTTCCATGCAGATAAGGTGGTTTTACGTACTAAACCTGGTTTTCTTCCAAAAGTTGTTTCTAACAAAAACATTAACCAGGAGATTATCGTACCTTCTCTGTCTCCGAAACCAGTTTCGAAGAAGGAACGTTTGTTGCACAATTTGGATGTTGTTCGCGCTCTAAAATTCTATTTAGATGCTACAAAGGATTTTAGACAAACATCTTCCTTGTTTGTTGTTTATTCCGGTAAAAGGAGAGGTCAAAAAGCAACTTCTACCTCTCTCTCTTTTTGGATTAAAAGCATCATCAGATTGGCTTACGAGACTGCCGGACGGCAGCCTCCCGAAAGAATCACAGCTCATTCCACTAGGGCTGTGGCTTCCACATGGGCCTTCAAGAACGAGGCTTCTGTTGATCAGATATGTAGGGCAGCGACTTGGTCTTCACTGCACACTTTTACCAAATTTTACAAGTTTGATACTTTTGCTTCTTCTGAGGCTATTTTTGGGAGAAAGGTTTTGCAAGCCGTGGTGCCTTCCATCTAGGTGACCTGATTTGCTCCCTCCCATCATCCGTGTCCTAAAGCTTTGGTATTGGTTCCCACAAGTAAGGATGACGCCATGGACCGGACACACCTATGTTGGAGAAAACAGAATTTATGTTTACCTGATAAATTACTTTCTCCAACGGTGTGTCCGGTCCACGGCCCGCCCTGGTTTTTTAATCAGGTCTGATAATTTATTTTCTTTAACTACAGTCACCACGGAATCATATGGTTTCTCCTATGCAAATATTCCTCCTTAACGTCGGTCGAATGACTGGGGTAGGCGGAGCCTAGGAGGGATCATGTGACCAGCTTTGCTGGGCTCTTTGCCATTTCCTGTTGGGGAAGAGAATATCCCACAAGTAAGGATGACGCCGTGGACCGGACACACCGTTGGAGAAAGTAATTTATCAGGTAAACATAAATTCTGTTTTTACATGTCAGCTACTTGACTGCAAAGGGCTCCAATGCTTTTATATATATGCCTATAATCTATATATATATATATATATGTGTGTGTGTCTATATATATATATATACTGTATATGTATATATATATATATATATATATATATATATATATATATATATATATATATATATGAGTGTGTGTGTGTGTTTGTGTGTGTATTTATGTGTTTATACGAGAATATATATCTGTAAATACATATATTAATATATAAAGACATATGTACACACACATATAGATATAATATATATTTACTATGCTCAAAATCCACAGTCCATCAAGTCCTAAGCTACTAGCCAGGTCAAAATGTTACTTGTCGCTGATCCCACCTATCACCCGTCCACACCACAATACCTCTAGAAATTGTGAAATACCTTATTGTGTAGTTATTTTTATTTATTTTTTATTTTCAATTTACAAGCATAACAAATGTAATCCTTTTAATACAGTTATTAAGCTAGCCATTTGCCACACTGTATTTATCTCCCTCTCACATGATGCACAACGGTGTAAACCAGGGCAGTTTCAATATAAGGCAGCAGGGACATGAAACAAGTTTCTGTGATTTCCAGCTTTTTTTTAAATTTTGCATGGGGAGTAACCTGGACAACTAACCATGGATGTTCTTTAGCTTGATAAGGGGGATAATTATTATAAATAGCTGATTTTGCCTGTGGTAACTGCCACCTATACTGATTTTGTCAATACTGAAATATTTGCTGTAGAAAAGTTATGTAATCAAGAGGTAGTGGCAGTAGGGGTAGAAGAAAAAGTAAGCAGTTACTTTGAATACAAAAAAATGTCTCAACTTCTTGGCTGCCTCAATAAATTATCTGCTAAAAATGAACTGTTCTATGGGTACAGAGCATTTCTTATGAATGTTTTAAGCACATTCCCCTACTTTACTTGCCAATGGCTAGTAAGCGAGTGGAAATTATACATATTTAGACATGTGTATTTATGTATCTATGTTAAAGCCCTTTGCAGGTCTTTTGAGACCTCATATCTTTGAGCCCTTAAAACTTTTTATGCAATTTTTTTTAAATAATTTTTATCAGACTGTGTTTTTTGAGTGTAACTGTACTCTTAAATTTATTTTTGATGTGTTTTGTGAAACATTTTTGTCTCTCGTAACATTTAACCAAAGTTCTGAAGTCGCACTATCCAGGCGTGTTAAATTTGATTGTGCTCAAGCAAACCCATTTACTTTTAACTTGTAATACGTGCACTACTTCCAACGCCGGCAAAGAGCTGCGATATACCCCTTTTTCTTGCCTGCAACAGTTAGCGCCAATTATAATCTAGCCATATAGTGCTGGCATTTAGGCAGGAGACAAGATTAAAACAAAATGTGCAAAATTAAGAAATTGTGATGGTGAGTCAATATATATGAGAAACTAATATCTTTATGCTCATTTAAAATGCAATTTTTGGGAGTGTTGCTAGGCATGTCTGATATGTAATGCACCACAGATCTGTTTTAAGATTGTTGTATTACTAACATTTAAAAATTGGTAAGAATTCTGTAGATCATGGTTTAAATTGCAGAAGAACTGTGAGATTATCAACAAAGGAAAAAAATTAGATAATAATAACAACATATACACATATGTGCAAAATCAAAATTCCTTCATCGTTTAATAGTTCACAACTGCAGAATTTAAAAAGCTGTTCAGGATGCGTTTCCTTAAAGAAATGATAACTTTGAAAATAGGCAAGCTGGTTTGCACATAAGGGCATATTTGCATGAAAAATAGGAGTCATTTGTCTACACTAAATAAATGACCCTCACACGATCATACTGTAGTTTGAATGTAATGTCATTTTAAAAAAAATATTTATTATTCTTATTTTTCATTGTAATTTTGACATACACAAATAAAACAAATAAACGTTGAACAAGAAGAACATCAAATACAACATCCACACGGAGAATAGGTATTAAAATAATATGTCAACATTATACAGACTGTTAATGGAAGGCCAGGAAGTGAGAGTCCTGCAGAACTCATCAGAGACCTAGATATTGAGACAATAACTTATGACCCTGCCAGTACCATTGTCTCCCATGTACAAAGTCTTATATACAGATCTTAGACTTAAGAAATAAACCTGAAGAAACGTAAATTATAATAGAAGTGGTAGTTCTCATTCCATTTCAAAATAGAACACAACTAGAATACAGAAGAGAGAAGCAAAAGGGAAAAGAAGGAAGGGTAGCCAGAGAATAAATATAAAGTTCCAAGAAAACAGAAAGCATCTGAGGAAAGTGGGAGTTTAGTGGAAATGGTAAATTAAAATGGGGTAGAATTTAATGGGTGAGTATGACAGCAAAACCTGGTCCTGACTGTGGTTAAGGACTATGAGAGTATCAAGAGTATCAGTGTTACCTTGCCCTGCTGATATGCTATTAGTGTAATCTATTGGATTGTTTAACTCCTACCACTGATTCCTAGTAAAACTTGATATTGTGAAATAAAGACAAGTTCCCTTTTCTAAAATAGGAGTATTCTTTCAGGGATAGAAGGTCAGTGTTATTTTGTATCCAGTCTGCTAGGGAGAGGATCTTATGTTGAGTTCCCATTCTTAGCTATAAGGGAACATGCCCTATTCACCTAATCTGTAGAAGGGATACTAAAGGAGATAGTGTAAAAACATCTCGCATAAAGCTTCTAGAGGCAGATTCTGCAGCCTTCCAAAAAGGAATTATCAATCAGTATAGCTGATACTTGGTGGGGTGATTCACATGACTGGGCAGTTAACTTAGAGGGGTATACTTTATTTAGGAGGGACAGAAATAATAAAAGGGGTGGAGGAATCTGCATGTATATTAAACCTAACCTTAAACCTACAATAAGGGAAGATATTTCTGATACAGGCAACAATGTAGAGACCCTGTGGGTGGAAAAAAAGAGTGTGGGGGGGGGGGGGAATCCTAAAAAAATATTACTAGGAACATGCTACAAGCCACCCAACATTAGTGACCCTGATTAAACTCAATTACTAATACAAATTAGCTGCTAATAACAGTGCTGTAATTATGGGAGATTTTAACTACCCTGATATTATCTGGGCCAATGAAACTAGTAATTCAGCTAAGGGGATAGATTTATAAATGTTCTCAGGGATAACTTCTTGTCACAATTAATAGAGGAGCCAACTAGGAGTAACGTTATATTGGATTTAGTGTTATCAAATAATACAGATATAATATCAAACATAGA
Source organism: Bombina bombina (assembly GCF_027579735.1). Lineage (NCBI taxonomy): Eukaryota > Metazoa > Chordata > Amphibia > Anura > Bombinatoridae > Bombina > Bombina bombina. Next base: position 433,297,052 of record NC_069499.1, on the reverse strand, counting down.
AGTCAAAGAACATTTGGGTAACAGTGATCATAACATGGTCACATTGGAAATTTCTTTTCATAAGCAGTGTCTTAAAGGTTTAACCAAGACTTTTAATTTTTAGAAAGCAATATTCAACCATTTAAGGAAATCATTAAATAACATAAATTGGGACAAAGTATTCTCTAACAAAAATACAGAGGATAAATGAATAACATTTAAAACTTTGTGAAATAAATATACATATCAACAAATACCATATGGTTAGAAAAATAAAAATCAAAAATCCAAGCCAATGTGGCTGAATACAAATGTGTTAAGAGAAATTAGGAAAAAACGTAGGGCATTTAAATTATTCAAAGAAAATAGTACAGACTCAAAATTCCATATTTATAAGGAATGTAACAAAGCATGCAAAAAAAATATCAAATTAGCCAAAATTGAAAATGAAAAATTAATTGCAAAGGATTCTAAATCTAACCCTAAAAGGTTCTTTAAGTACATAAATAGCAAAAAATCTAAGAAAGACAATATAGGTACATTAAAATGCGGGGAGGGTAGCATGATTAACAGTGACAGGGAGAAGGCTGAGATACTAAACCATTTTTTTTCTTCAGTATACACAAGAGAGGAACCATTGGATGATACTTTATGTATAGAGGATATCAGGAACAAATTGGATAATATTAAGGTAAATAAAACTCCAGGCCCAGATGGAATACACCCCAGGGTGTTAAGGGAATTTAGCACTGTTATAGACAAACCTCTACTCTTAATTTTTCAAGACTCATTATCCTCAGGCATGGTACCCAAGGATTGGCGTAAAGCTGATGTGGTGCCACTCTTCAAAAAGGGAAGTAGAGATGATCCAGGAAGCTATAGATCAGTTAGTCTGACATCAATAGTGGGGAAGATATTTGAAGGGATTATAAGGGATTATATTGATGAGCATATTTGTGTAAACAAGATTATGAGTTCTAATCAGCATGGTTTTATGAGAAATAGATCATGTCAAACAAATCTAATTAGATTCTATGAGGAAGTAAGTAAAATATAGATAAAGGTGAATCAGTTGATGTGATATACTTAGATTTTGCAAAAGCGTTTGATACAGTGAGATTAATGAGAGATTAATGCACAAAATTAAGGGACTGGGAATAGCTGAAAATGTTAGTTTGTGGATAAATAGCTGGATAAAAGATAGGGAGCAACGAGTAGTAGTAAATGGATCATACTCAGATTGGACAAAGGTAATCAGTGGAGTACTCCAGGGATCAGTGCTGGGCCATATTCTTTTTAATATTTTTTATAAATGACTTGGAGCTAGGATTTAATAGCGACATCTCTATTTTTGCAGATGATACTAAGTTAAGTAAGGTCATCAGGTATGAGCAGGATGAACTTTCGTTACAAAGGGACCTGCACAAATTAGAAGTATGGGCAGGTAAATGGAAAATGAGATTTAATACGGGAAAATGCAAGGTTCTACATTTTGGAAGTAAAAATAATCAGGCAACGTATTATTTAAATGAACAAGACTTAGCCAAACACAGGAGGAAAGGGATTTGGGGGTAGTAATAGATAACAAGCTAAAGATGGGTGCACAATGCAGGGCAGCAGCTTCAAAGGCTAATAAGATACTAGCATGTATTAAAAGAGCCATTGACTCAAGGGAGGAAAGCATAATTCTGTCACTATATAAAGCCCTGGTAAGACCTGATCTTGAGTATGGAGTGCAGTTCTGGGGACCAATCGCAAAAAAATATATTGCAGAACTAGAAAAAGTTCAGAGAAGGGCCACAAAGCTAATAAGGGGATTGGAGAATTTAACCTATGAGGAGAGGCTAGCCAAACTGGGTCTGTTTTCTTTAGAAAAAAGGCGCTTAAGAGGTGACATGATTACTTTATATAAATATATTCAAGGCCCATATACAGAGATGGCAGAAGCTCTGTTTATTCCAAGAAAATTGTTTGTGACCAGAGGTCACAATTTAAGGTTGGAGGAAAGGAGATTTAATCTCCTGCAACGGAAACGTTTTTTCACTGTAAGAGCAATAAAATTGTGGAACTCATTACCAAAGGAGGTAGTGAATGCCAATACCCTAGATACATTTAAAAATTATTTGGATACATTTCTGTCTATAAACAAAATTCATGGATATGATTGCTAGTATTAAATGGGTCACCTTTTAGTGGGATTATTTAAGCTTAACTGGAGCTTTGTTGTATATATTTTAGATTTGTATAGGTTGAACTCGATGGACTTTGGTCTTTTTTCAACCTCATCTACTATGTTACTATGTAATTTGCATTGTCATTACATGTGACATTATGCCACTCAAGCCACAGCCTCTTTAGCCCCTTTATAATTTGGATAAATAAGTTTTATACAAACTAGAGTTAGATACTAGCGCATTAATAATTTATGGTTTAATTCAAGTATGTGAGGAGAAGAAGATGACATATGTCAGTGGTGGGGGAATATGTTTAACCCTTTCAGCCACGATCTTACATTAAATTAAGGGTGCCTATATACTTAGTTTTCAACAACATTAGTAACTTCAATGTACACTTTAAAGGTGTTATCTATCTATCTATCTTTTTTTTTTTAATACATTTTTATTAGGTTTTTCAAATAATACAAAACAAAAAGAAGCATAGAATGACAATAACATATTACAATATGAGTATCATCAAGTTTAAGATAAGCTTTTATCCTGTTCTTTGTTTCTTCTTTCTATTCCTCTGTTTTTGTACAATGTAGATCATTGTACGTCACAACATAATACTGTGATATAATTTATGCCAAATACATTAACACCGGTAGATTTATATTATACAGTCCTAACAGGCATATTTATTCCATTATATGTCTAGCATCAACAGCTCTTGGCAGGGTTACATTGTATATCGTTTATATACTAGTTTGGATCACCACAATGTCTAAAGTCATAAAGAACGAAGTGTGAGCATTAATTACAAGGTCTATTAGATGATGTTTTATGCACTAGTGAACTGGAGTAATGGGTATGCATGAAAAGAACTATGGGCAAGGAATGGAGTTGGGGGGGAAGATGGAAGTGATATCGAGAAGACAAAGAAAGGTAAGGAGAGAAAATATATGTATATATATATATATATATATATATATATACATGCATATACATACACATATACATAGTGTTATTGTACTTAAGTGAAGCAACTGTTTTATCTTGGACCCCCCTTATCTAAATTGGGTACTCTTCAAGGAATGCAGTTCCACAGGAGACCCACTTACCACGCCCCAACCCTCCCCCCGGCAACTGCCTCCATGACTCCCAGCATAAATAGTGTAATGATATGTTATTGTTTGCAACAAACACAGTGCTTTCCATCGATTCAATATATGATAGTATTGACAGCACCTGGCTCCACCTTGGGCCCCTGGAACAACGCCATGCATCTATCTTTTTAAACAATAACAATTTTGGTGTTTACTGTCCCTTTAATTTGAAAAGGAGAATGAGTAACCAAAATAGAAGGCTAAAGTAGCTATTTCCCACAAAAACAGTAATAAATCCTCCACTCACACCTCGCAGAATTCTTATGCAGCAGTCAATGATTACCCTGGAGAAATCTGAAGCATTAAGATACAGCTTTGTCTCACATTCCAGCTGCAGGATACAGTATGTGAATGTGAAGATATCCATTGCACAAGGCAGTGAAATTGTGTTGTAGGATCAGAAGATGATAGAAGAGATCCAGCAAGAGTGAGCTATACAGCTCCACAGACCAGATCCCCCGATCAGGCGGGTGTTGCAAAAGCAAAAACGTTATGTAGGCTGAAAGATGTTCCATTTTTCTTTATGTGTCTTCAATAAATGATAATTCTCTTGCTCTGTTAGTCTTTTGCCTGCTTTCATAAAATAGTTCTACTAGTGCATCATATCTATTTGGAAAAAAAGGATATGTGACCTTTATTGGGGTTTTTTTCTCACTACAGAAAGATCCATTTTACAAAACAAATAAACAAAACAATATATTATGTTTAACCAATAAAAATAGACTATCATATATAAAGCTTAGAGACATTTAGAGTATTGGTTGGGATAGGACTGTATAAATCTATTTGTTTCTTTTGTCTCCTCTTCCGGATTATTTAGTTTTTTACCTTACCACCTCTGAAATTGTGTTACTCCCTTTTTTTCTCATACTTGCAGTCTATATGTTGCAGTCTATATGGAGATTCAACACTATCTAGTACAAATATTTATTTTGTGTCACTTCTATCTTCCCTTTTTCTTTTCCTCTCCATATAAAGCCACATTTTCTTGGGTGACTGCAGGAAGGCCTGGTGATAGTGCAGCGCTCTCTTTTCATCTGGGCCCCTCCCAATTCTCTGTCCCACATTACTCACCTACTTCTCACGATCTGCAATGATTGAATGAGGTTTTATTTCTCTTCTCTCTCTGGATTTATTGTATTTGGAGTCTATTGGCTAGATAACAAGTTGTACCGCAGCAGTAACATTTAGCAAGTGCGCAATATTTTGTCCGCTTAAAATTGTGCACGTATTACAAGTTGAAAGTAAATGCGACCGGACAAGCGCAAATTAAATTTGTGCTCATCAGGTTAGCTTGACTGAAGACCTTGCATTTTTTTGCATTAAACACAAGATAAATACATTAAAATAAAGTGTTACACTCATATACATTATCTAATAAAATTATTAATATGAATATTTAAAGTTATAAGGGTTAAAAGGTATATGGCAAGGTATTTGAATCGAAAGGGCTACAATGTATATATATATATATATATATATATATATATATATATATGTGTATATATATATACACGTGTACGTATGTATATATAAATATGTATAAATATGTATACATGTGTATTTATGTTTATATGTGTATATATGTAAATACATACATATATGCACTGCACATACATACACATATATATAAACGTTAAAGCCATTTCCACTCAAATACCTGAAAACAAGAAAAATATTTTTTATTCAATTGTAATATTTAATGTGTTTTACTGTGTATGTACTGTAAATATTTTACATTTCAATATAGATATATATTTTTCCAAACATTACATCATATATATATATATATATATATATATATATATATATATATATATATATATATATATATATATATATATATATATATATATATATATATATATATATATATATATATATATATAAAATTGTATAGTATATATAAATAAATATATAAAAATAAATAGATAATTTTCTTCTATGTGAAGAACATTGGAATTTGGGTTAGCGCTGTAGGTTTAACTCCTGTTGGGTTAGAGTGTGAGCAATAAGTGTTAGGTTTTTCCCCAGTTTGCACTCTCCAGTCTTTAGGGAGAAGAAGTTAGCACAGTCGCAATATCCAAAGTACAGCAGTTAGTGCGCCGGCTTTCGCTCGTGCGTAAACATTTTATTTTCAACTTGTACTACGTGTGATGACCCTCCCCTGCGAGACAAAAGTTTACTTCTGGTAGTGTTTGAGTGCAAGTGATATCGCTAAATAGAGCGCCACTTGGGATCTGGCCCTATATTTGTAGGGTTGTGTCATTTTTCTTACTAAATTAATGATCATTTGTTTAATTACAACAATGTGCAAATGAACATACATGCTTTCTTATATTATAGGTTTAATTGTTAGTGATTCACTATTTATGTTATGGGTATAGTGCAGCCATAGTTTGGTAAGTCTCAGGGCTTAAAGTGAAAATCAATCCTAGCGTTTTACAAAAAAGCTCCTTTATTTTTTTCAATTGATCGCCGTTGTTAGCTGCTACAACAGCCCATGGCTAAAAAATTTTTTTGCTAAATGGTGACGTTTTCACCTGTTAGCCAAGCGGTAAATCCAGGTCGCAAAACGAAAGCAACATTTTTTTTTTAGCCGTGGGCTGCTGTAGCAGCTAAGAACGGCGATTGATTAAAACAAATAAATGAGCTTTCTACATGAAGTATCTTATAAAAAAAACGTTAGGATTGACTTTCACTTTAACCTTTTAAAGCCTTATGCCGTTCTATTCCGTCATAATTAGACTGGGCTTTAAAGCCGTTATGACGGAATAGAACGTCATAGCTAACGGCTGTTCTGAAGCCTTCTGTGCTGTCAGGACTTGATCGTGGTCTTGGGGGCGTTCCTAGGGTTGTAGGGACGCCCCCCAGACGCGATCCAATAATTGAAATCTTGCGATCGTGTGCACGATCGCGTGGTTTCAATTTGTCTACATCGAAACAGTTGTTCCGATGTAGGCACTTTAGCCCTGACTCGAAAGGGTTAAAGAGATATATGTAGATATATGTAGTCAACTTTTATCTTAGTTTCTTCTCATGTCCCTGCCCTTAATAAACTTATCTTTCCTTTTCAAACTTCCAGAGGTGTGTCCTTCTTTACCAATAAAGCAGTGTCAGTTATCTTCATCAATGAGGATTATTTGGAAGTCACTACTGTAATATTAGTTTCAGTATTCAAATATTTCAAATGTAAACAGCTTTACGTCGGTGGTCTTTTAATGGGGATTACAAATAGTGTGTTCTCGCTGCCAGCGGCGAGACTGCGCTATTTCCGGTGACCAGAAGGGTGGAGGGAGGGTAAAATAGTACAGGTCACGCCACAAGTGATTGTTAGCAAGGAAACCCTTAACGACCGGCTATGTACATGGTATGTCACGGTGGTTAAGGGGTTAATATTTTCTCTGGCAAATGCTACTCTTTCATTTGCATGATAGACAATTCAGTATTTGTGTATAATGTCCCTTTAATCGATTTCTGTGTCTGTCTATCTTTCTGTCCATCCTTCATCTATCAATCTACACACATGTGTCTGTGTAGTATTAAAAGAATGTTTGTCATTTTCTGTGTACATGAAGGAGTAAATTAGCTCAGCACCTTTCCACAAATTTAGCCACAGGAGAGATCTATATTTAGTTAAAGCTATTGAAAGGAAAGAAAGTCTGTATTTTAAAAGCATGAAGCAGAGTGTTAACTGACAGGGTAATTGTTTGTGTTAAGACTTGTCTATCCGGGACTTCGCTTGGCATTTTGGGGACAAGCTTATCAAGAATTGGTTAACTGTGATTAAAATATTTGTTTACTATGTAGTTAATTATATTCAGCAGCGAAAAAAATATTAAATTGAGCAACTTTGTTTTGGAATGTGCATTTGCAATTTTTATGTGAAATTCCCCAAAAAATCTTATTATTTGAGTAAGGCTTTGCTAATGCTCAGAAGTTCCTAGTAGCAGCAAACAGGTAAAGTCTGAAGCCGTGCAAAAAGCTTCCTGTCACTTTGCTATCATACGGCTAGATTTGGAGTTTTGTCGGTAACGACCCGAAAAGCTAACGCCGGCTTTTTTCTGGCCGCACCTTTTAAATAACTCTGGTATTTAGAGTCCACATAAAGGCTGCGTTAGGCTCCAAAAAAGGAGCGTAGAGCATATTTAACGCAGCTTCAACTCTCGATACCAGAGTTGCTTACGCAAGCGGCCAGCCTCAAAAACGTGCTCGTGCACGATTCCCCCATAGGAAACAATGGGGCTGTTTGAGCAGAAAAAAAACCTAACACCTGCAAAAAAGCTGCGTTCAGCTCCTAACGCAGCCCCATTGTTTGCTATGGGGAAACACTTCCTACGTCTGCACCTAACACTCTAACATGTACCCCGAGTCTAAACACCCCTAACCTTACACTTATTAACCCCTAATCTGCCGTCCCCGCTATCGCTGACCCCTGCATATTATTATTAACCCCTAATCTGCCGCTCCGTAAACCGCCGCTACTTACATTATCCCTATGTACCCCAATCTGCTGCCCTAACATCGCCGACCCCTATATTATATTTATTAACCCCTAATCTGCCTTCCACAACGTCGCCTCCACCTGCCTACACTTATTAACCCCTAATCTGCCGAGCGGACCTGAGCGCTACTATAATAAAGGTATTAACCCCTAATCCGCCTCACTAACCCTATAATAAATAGTATTAACCCCTAATCTGCCCTCCCTAACATCGCCGACACCTAACTTCAATTATTAACCCCTAATCTGCCGACTGGAGCTCACCGCTATTCTAATAAATGTATTAACCCCTAAAGCTAAGTCTAACCCTAACACTAACACCCCCCTAAGTTAAATATAATTTACATCTAACGAAATTAATTATCTCTTATTAAATAAATGATTCCTATTTAAAGCTAAATACTTACCTGTAAAATAAATCCTAATATAGCTACAATATAAATTATAATTACATTGTAGCTATTTTAGGATTAATATTTATTTTACAGGCAACTTTGTAATTATTTTAACCATGTACAATAGCTATTAAATAGTTAAGAACTATTTAATAGTTACCTAGTTAAAATAATTACAACATTACCTGTAAAATAAATCCTAACCTAAGTTAGAATTAAACCTAACACTATACTATCATTAAATTAATTAAATAAAATACCTATAATTACCTACAATTAAACCTAACACTACACTATCAATACATTAATTAAATACAATATCTACAAATAACTACAATGAAATAAACTAACTAAAGTACAAAAAATAAAAAAGAACTAAGTTACAAAAAATAAAAAAATATTTACAAACATAAGAAAAATATTACAACAATTTTAAACTAATTACACCTACTCTAAGCCCCCTAATAAAATAACAAAGACCCCCAAAATAAAAAATGCCCTACCCTATTCTAAATTACTAAAGTTCAAAGCTCTTTTACCTTACCAGCCCTGAACAGAGCACTTTGCGGGGCATGCCCCAAGAAGTTCAGCTCTTTTGCCTGTAAACAAAAACATACAATACCCCCCCCCAACATTACAACCCACCACCCACATACCCCTAATCTAACCCAAACCCCCCTTAAATAAACCTAACACTAAGCCCCTGAAGATCATCCTACCTTGTCTTCACCTCACCAGGTATCACCGATCCGTCCTGGCTCCAAAATCTTCATCCAACCCAAGCGGGGGCTGGCGATCCATCATCCGGTGGCTGAAGAGGTCCAGAAGAGGCTCCAAAGTCTTCATCCTATCCGGGAAGAAGAGGCGATCCGGACCGGCAACCATCTTGATCCAAGCGGCATCTTCTATCTTCATCCGATGACGAGCGGCTCCATCCTGAAGACCTCCACCGCGGACCCATCTTCTTCCGGCGACGTCCAACTGAAGAATGACGGTTCCTTTAAGGGACGTCATCCAAGATGGCGTCCCTCGAATTCCGATTGGCTGATAGGATTCTATCAGCCAATCGGAATTAAGGTAGGAATATTCTGATTGGCTGATGGAATCAGCCAATCAGAATCAAGTTCAATCCGATTGGCTGATCCAATCAGCCAATCAGATGGAGCTCGCATTCTATTGGCTGTTCCGATCAGCCAATAGAATGCGAGCTCAATCTGATTGGCTGATTGGATCAGCCAATCGGATTGAACTTGATTCTGATTGGCTGATTCCATCAGCCAATCAGAATATTCCTACCTTAATTCCGATTGGCTGATAGAATCCTATCAGCCAATCGGAATTCGAGGGACGCCATCTTGGATGACGTCCCTTAAAGGAACCGTCATTCTTCAGTTGGACGTCGCCGGAAGAAGATGGGTCCGCGGTGGTCTTCAGGATGGAGCCGGTCGTCATCGGATGAAGATAGAAGATGCCACTTGGATCAAGATGGTTGCCGGTCCGGATCGCCTCTTCTTCCCGGATAGGATGAAGACTTTGGAGCCTCTTCTGGACCTCTTCAGCCACCGGATGATGGATCGCCAGCCCCCGCTTGGGTTGGATGAAGATTTTGGAGCCAGGACGGATCGGTGATACCTGGTGAGGTGAAGACAAGGTAGGATGATCTTCAGGGGCTTAGTGTTAGGTTTATTTAAGGGGGGTTTGGGTTAGATTAGGGGTATGTGGGTGGTGGGTTGTAATGTTGGGGGGGGGTATTGTATGTTTTTTTTACAGGCAAAAGAGCTGAACTTCTTGGGGCATGCCCCGCAAAGGGCCCTGTTCAGGGCTGGTAAGGTAAAAGAGCTTTGAACTTTAGTAATTTAGAATAGGGTAGGGAATTTTTTATTTTGGGGGTCTTTGTTATTTTATTAAGGGGCTTAGAGTAGGTGTAATTAGTTTAAAATTGTTGTAATATTTTTCTTATGTTTGTAAATATTTTTTTATTTTTTGTAACTTAGTTCTTTTTTATTTTTTGTACTTTAGTTAGTTTATTTCATTGTAGTTATTTGTAGATATTGTATTTAATTAATGTATTGATAGTGTAGTGTTAGGTTTAATTGTAGGTAATTATAGGTATTTTATTTAATTAATTTAATGATAGTATAGTGTTAGGTTTAATTGTAACTTAGGTTAGGATTTATTTTACAGGTAATTTTGTAATTATTTTAACTAGGTAGCTATTAAATAGTTCTTAACTATTTAATAGCTATTGTACCTGGTTAAAATAATTACAAAGTTGCCTGTAAAATAAATATTAATCCTAAAATAGCTACAATGTAATTATAATTTATATTGTAGCTATATTAGGATTTATTTTACAGGTAAGTATTTAGCTTTAAATAGGAATAATTTATTTAATAAGAGTTAATTTATTTCGTTAGATTAAAATTATATTTAATTTAGGGGGGTGTTAGTGCTAGGGTTAGACTTAGCTTTAGGGGTTAATACATTTATTAGAATAGCGGTGAGCTCCGGTCGGCAGATTAGGGGTTAATAATTGAAGTTAGGTGTCGGCGATGTTAGGGAGGGCAGATTAGGGGTTAATACTATTTATTATAGGGTTAGTGAGGCGGATTAGGGGTTAATAACTATATTATAGTAGCGGTGCGGTCCGCTCGGCAGATTAGGGGTTAATAAGTGTAGGCAGGTGGAGGCGACGTTGAGGGGGGCAGATTAGGGGTTAATAAATATAATATAGGGGTCGGCTGTGTTAGGGGCAGCAGATTAGGGGTACATAGCTATAATGTAGGTGGCGGCTCTTTGCGGTCGGCAGATTAGGGGTTAATTATTGTAGGTAGCTGGCGGCGACGTTGTGGGGGGCAGGTTAGGGGTTAATAAATATAATATAGGGGTCGGCGGTGTTAGGGGCAGCAGATTAGGGGTACATAAGTATAACGTAGGTGGCGGTCGGCAGATTAGTGGTTAAAAATTTTTAATCGAGTGGCGGCGATGTGGGGGGACCCCGGTTTAGGGGTACATAGGTAGTTTATGGGTGTTAGTGTACTTTAGAGTACAGTAGTTAAGAGCTTTATGAATCGGCGTTAGCCCAGAAAGCTCTTAACTACTGACTTTTTTCTGCGGCTGGAGTTTTGTCGTTAGATTTCTAACGATCACTTCAGACACGACTCTAAATACCGGAGTTAGAAAGATCCCATTGAAAAGATAGGATACGCAATTGACGTAAGGGGATCTGCGGTATGGAAAAGTCGCGGCTGAAAAGTGAGCGTTAGACCCTTTTTTGAGTGACTCCAAATACCGGAGTTAGCCTAAAACCAGCGTTAGGAGCCTCTAACGCTGGTTTTCACGCCTAACGCCAAACTCCAAATCTAGGCCATAATTTGCATTGTTTTGCAATCCAAGGTCACACCCTTTTAAAATCATTTTGAGTGTTGTCTATCATATATTTTTCTATGGACAATTATGGAAATATATAAGTAAGCTCTTGATCATATATATAGGATTAATTATGCAGAATGTAAGAGGGTCAGGGTTTTGGAATGTAATTAGTTATCTGGGGGCAGTGAAAACTAAACTTTCTTTCCAAAGATATGGTCCACGGCTTCATCATTTACTGTTGGGAATATCACTCCTGGCCAGCAGGAGGAGGCAAAGAGCACCACAGCAAAGCTGTTAAGTATAACTCCCCCACCCACAACCCCCAGTCATTCTCTTTGCCTTCAGTGCAAGGAGGAGGTGAAGTTTTGGTGTTTGAAGAAAGAATTATGTTCAATCAGGATTTTATTATTTTAGAAAGTCAGAGTAGGTTTACTCTGATCTTTCCCTTTCAATATTGGGTCTAGCCATACTCCATGTTAGCCTCTTCAGTAGAGCAGTGGTGGCTTTAAAGCAGTTAGGAACTTGTGAAGTGGGCTTTGCTAAGTTTTCCTAACATGTTGCTGCCCTGGTATAGAAAGCTAGAGTAGGTTTACTCTATTCTTTCTTTTTCCACAGGTCCCTGTAAGGAGTGGCGTCCTTCCTTACCATGAGAGCTGTCTTCCTGCCTGACAGCTAGAGATGCAGGTAAGTGCCTTACGTCTTCTGGGGCTGGATAGGAGGTTGGCACTGAAGGGTTAACCCACAACTTTGAACATTACATAGAACACATAAGGGGTTAACTATTCCTTAAAGACTGCAATTTATGGGGACTAGTATCCTTTGGTCAGGATCATTTCAGGCAGGGGTAGGCACTATGCTTTGTGGCAGAGACTGGGATTAACTCCTTTAAGGACAGGAAGGAGTTAACCCCATATTGTTGACTATTTTCAGAAACATTATGAAGACTTAGTTGCTTTATTACTTGGCATTGGTGTTTACACTGTTGTATCACTCCCCTTCCCACAAACCCCAGTAATTCTCTTTGCCTTCGTACATGGAGGAGGTGAAGATTTTGGTGTCTAAAATGAATTTCTACAAACAAGTTTTTGGGTTTTAGCCATATTCCACGTTATTCTCTTGAGTAAGGGTAGTGGTGGTTTTCAAGCAGTTAGGAACTTGTAAGATGGGTCTTACTGTGTTTTTCCTAACATTATGCTGCCCTAGTATAGAAAATCAGAGTAGGTGACTCTGTTCTTTCTTTCCTACTGTTCTCTGTGAGGAACTGTGTTCTTGTATACCTATTGAGCTGTCTACATGTCGGACAGCGGATTTGGCAGGTAAGTGTCTTTTGTCTTCCAGGTGGGGAGATTATGCACTTACAGTATTCTCTGCATATATCCTATGGACAAAAAGATGGGAGTTTATTTGAAGAGAATGTATGTTCATCTAGGTCTTTTATGGCAACCTGCAGTGTGTATTTCCACTGTGACAAGTGCTGCATCTTACTGGTTTGATTCATTGTTTGATTCTCTTCAGGTAGAAACTCCTTTAGATGAGATTCAAGACAGGATTAAAGCTCTTAAATTGGCTAATTCTTTTATTTCTGATGCTATCTTGCAGGTGATCTGGTTTTGCCGTACTAGGCCGCAGAGCCTTGTGGCTGAAATCTTGGTCAGCAGATGTCTCCTCTAAGGTCAAGCTTTTGGCTCTTCCTTATAAGGGTAAGACATTGTTTGGTCCAGGTCTAACAGAAATTTCTGATATTACGGGTAGAAAAGGGTCTTTTCTGCCTCAAGATAGAAAGAATAAAATGAAAGGTCGTTAGAGTAATTTTCGGTCCTTTCGTAACTTCAGAAGTAAGTCTTCCCCTGCCTCTACCAAGCAGGATCAGTCTAAGCCTTCTTAGAAACCTGGTCAGTCTTGGAACAAGGGAAGCAATCGAAGAAGCCCGAAGCTGACTCTAAATCAGCATGAAGGGTTTGCCCCCGATCTGGGATCGGATCATGTGGGTGGCAGACTTTTTCAGTTCTCTCAAGCTTGGATATGAGATGTCCCATATCCTTGGGCTGTGGACATAGTATCCCAGGGTTACAAATTAGAATTCAAGACTTTTCCTCCCAGGGGCAGGTTCCACCTCTCAAGGTTATCTGCAGACCAGACAAAAAGAGAGGCATTCTTGAAATGTGTACAGGACCTCTCCTCCCTGGGAGTGATAGTACCTGTTCCAGCTCAGGAACAAGATCTGTTCGTTGTTCCCAAAAAGGAAGGAACTTTCAGACCAATTCTAGACCTAAAGTGTCTAAACAAATTTCTCAGAGTACTGTCCTTCAAGATGGAGAAGATACGTTACATTCTTCCATTAGTGCAAGAGGGTCAGTTCATGACAATCATAGATTTGAAGAATGCATATCTTCATGTTCCCATTCACAAGGATCACCACAAATTTCTGAGATTTGCCTTTCCAGAGAAGCACTTTCAGTTTGTGACTCTTCTGTTTGGCCTTGCTACAGCTCCCAGAATTTTTTCAAAGGTTCTGGGGGATCTCTTAACAGTTGTCAGGTGTCGGGTATTGCTGTGGCACCCTATCTGGATGACATATTGGTTCAGGCGCCATCTTTTCAACAGGTAAAATCTCACATGGAGATCTTGTTGTCTTTTCTACGTTCCTATGGTTGGAAAGTGAATCTAGAAAAGAGTTCCCTTGTTCCAGCTACAAGGGTGGTTTTCTTAGGGACAATAATAGACTCCCTATCGATGAAAATATTTCTGACGGACGTCGGAAAATCCAAGATTCTATCTTCTTGCCTCTCTCTACAGTCTTCTGTTCGGTCATCAGTGGCTGGAGCTAATTGGACTGATGGTCCCTTGCATGGACATAATTCCTTTTGCTCGATTCCATTTGAGAGCTCTGCAGTTATGCATGCTCAGACAATGGAACGGGGACCATACAGATCTGTCTCAGAGGATAGATCTGGATCAGTCAACAAGAGACTCTGTCCCGTGGTGGTTTTCTCAGGAAAATCTGTCTCAGGGAATCACCTTCCTGGGTGATTGTCACCACGGACGCCAGCCTGCTGGGCTGGGGAGCAGTCTGGGACTCCTTAAAGGCACAGGTACTCTGGACTCGGGAGGAGTCAGCTCTCCCCATAAACATCTTGGAGTTAAGGGCGATCTTCAATGCTCTGATGGCTTGGCCTCAATTGTCCTTAGCCCGGTTTATCTAGTTGGACAACATCACCTCATGGGCTTACATCAATCACCAGGGGGAACTCAGAGTTCCATAGTCATGAAAGAGGTGGCTCAGATTATTCAGTGGGCAGAAGCTCACAATTGCTGTCTGTTTGCCATCCACATTCCGGGAGTGGACAACTGGGAAGCGGATTTCCTGAGCAGACAGAATTTTCATTCCGGAGAGTGGGAACTTCATCCGGAGGTGTTCTCCAGCTTAACCCTCAATTGGGGGGTGCTGGAATTGGATCTGATGGCATCTCGGCAGAATGCCAAACTTCCAAGGTACGATTCAAGGTCAAGGGGCCCTCAGGCCGCTCTGATAGATGCTCTGGCGGTACCTTTGGACTTCAGACTGGCATACCTGTTTCCTCCGTTTGCTCTTCTTCCGCGAGTCATTGCTCGTTTCAAGCAAGAGAGAGCATCAGTGATTCTAATAGCCCAGGTGTGGCCTCGCAGGATCTGGTATGCGGATCTAGTGGAGATGTCGTCTCTCCAACCTTGGAGACTGCTTCTGAGGAAGGACCTTCTACTTCAGGGGCCTTTTCTTCATCCAAATCTCGTTTCTCTGAAGCTGACTGTCTTTTCACCAGGATGGTCTGGAGAAGGGGTTGTCAGCGAGTACCTTAAAGGGTCAAATTTCTTCCTTATCTATCTTACTACATAAGCGTCTGGCAGACATGCCAGATGTACAAGCCTTTTGTCAGGCCTTGTTCAGAATCAGGCCTGTGTTTAAGTCTGTTGCTCCCCCTTGGAGCCTTAAGCTTGTTCTTAGAGCTATGCAACAGGCTCTGTTTGAGCCTATTCATTCCATAGATGTTAAGCAGTTATCTTGGAAGGTTTTGTTTCTTTTGGCTATCTCTTCTGCTCAGAGAGTCTCGGAACTCTCAGCTTTACAGTTTGATTCGCCTTATCTTATTTTTCGCGCTGATAAGGCAGTTCTTCGTACTGTTAGGTTTTCTTCCTAAAGTTGTTTCGGATAGAAAAGTATGATTCGTTTGGCTTATGCGACTCCTGGACAGCAGCCTTCTGAGAGAATTATGGCTCATTCCATGAGAGCTGTTTCCTCTTCTTGGGCTTTCAAAAATGAAGCTTCTGTGGAACAAATTTGCAAGACCGCAACTTGGTCTTCTCTGCATACTTTTTCCAAATTTTATAAATGTGATACTTTCTTTTATAAGATATACAGAGTCCACGGGTTTCATCCTTTACTTGTGGGATATAATCCTCCTGCTAACAGGAAGTGGCAAACAGCACCACAGCAGAGCTGCTATATAGTTCCTCCCTTAACTCCTCCCCCCCAGTCATTCTCTTTGCCTATGCTAGTAATAGGAAGGGTAAAGTGATAGTGGTGATAAAATTATAGTTTTAATTTCTTCAATCAAGAGTTTGTTATTTTTAAATGGTACCGGTGAGTACTATTTCTCTGAGGCAGCATATGGAAGAAGATTTCTGCCTTGAGATTGATGATCTTAGCAGTTGTAACTAAGATCCATGTTGGTTCCCACAGTGTGCTGAGGAATGCTAGAGAAATCTTCAGTGTGAGGAACGTTTTTCATGCTACAAGCAGCATTGAGGTATGTTCAGTCATTTATTTCTGAGGAGACTGTGATATATCAGAACTGGCTGACATAGTTCCCATAGAGGGAAGGGGTAAGCAGTAATTCTGTTAAAAGAAAAAGAGGATATTACTGTGATCCTGTGTATTATAATGCATTATGACATGGTAAGACACTGGGGCAGCCTAACGATTTTATTATCAAGCTAAAAAAAGGGTTTGGCTGGTGTTTTTATTCCTTTATGAGGGTCCACATGGCTTGTACTTCATTTCATTAAGTTTTTTCTACCACACATGGCTATTTTGAGACCGCTTTAGATGCGATTGCTGGGCTCAGCTTACATCGTAGTGGATGGGCGGGGCCTATTTTTGTGCCTCAGTTGCGCAGTTTCCTCACAAACAGACAGCATTTCAGCTCCGGTTGGGCCCAAACTCTTCACTGGTGTACCGGAGTGGTTTAGAGTTTTTCCTAAGATCCCTGGGGGCAGATAGGCGGCACAGCAGAGCTGTGACGTGGTGCTAGGGATTATAAACGTTCATAAGGGGTTTTTATTAAAAACTTTGTTAATTTTCTTCAATAACTTGAAGGGTTAATTGTCCTTACTTGGGGTGCAACATCAGACTGCACTATAGGGCATAATTCACTAAAAATTGTGCATCTGTGTTAATTTTTAAGCCGTTTTGCAGAAATGGTGCGCTTTTTATTTCCTCAAAGGCGCAGTACCGCTTTTTGTCAAATTGTTTAATATCAATAAATAAAGTGTTTAAAGACTTTCTGGTGATTACATAGCCTGTTCAACATGTCTGACATTGAGAAAAGTCAATGCTCTATGTGTTCAGAAGCCATTGTGGAACCTCCTCTTACATTGTGTCCTTCTTGTTCTGAAAGGGCCTTAAACTGTAAAGAACATATTTTAGGTAATGAAAGTGTGTCTCAGGATGATTTTCAGTCTGAAGAGAATCAGGATATGCCATCTAATTCTCCCCAAGTGTCTCAACCTTTAACGCCCACACAAGCGACGCCAAGTACTTCTAGTGCGTCTAATTCTTTTACTTTGCAAGATATGGCTGCAGTTATGTCTACTACCCTTCAGAGGTATTATCTAAACTGCCAGTCTTGCAGTGTAAACGCAGTAGGCCAGGTATTAATGTAAATACCGAACCCTCTGAGGCCTTAGTGGCTATTTCCGATGCACCCTCACAGTGGTCTGATTTGGGGGTCAGGGATTTTATGTCTGAGGGAGAACTTTTAGAATCAGAAAATGTTTTACCTCAGATAGATTCGGACGTCACGTCCTTTAAATTTATTCTGGAACACCTCCGCCTGTTGCTCAGGGAGGTTTTGACGACTCTGGATGATTGTGACCCTATTACAATTCCCCCAGAAAAATTGTATAAAATGGACAAATATCTAGGGGTACCTATTTACACTGATGTTTTTTCCGGTTCCTAAGAGAATTTCGGAAATTGTTAAGAGGGAGTGGGATAGACAGCCATACCGTTTTCTCCCCCTCCTAATTTCAAGAAAATGTTTCCTATGTCTAACACCATGAGGGACTCCTGGCAATTGGTCCCTAAGGTGGAGGGAGCTATATCTACTTTAGCTAAACGTACAACTATACCCATTGAGGACAGTCGTGCTTTTAAAGACCCTATGGATAAAAAATTAGAGGGTCTTCTAAAGGAACTATTTGTTCATCAGGGTTTTCTCTTACAGCCTATGACCTGCATGGTTCCAGTAACTACTGCAGATGCCTTTTGGTTTGACGCCCTGGAAGAGTCTCTGAAGGTTGAGACACCTTTAAAGGACATTTTAGACAGAATTAAGGCTCTTAAATTAGCCAATTATTTTATGACTGATGCTGCTTTTCAAATTACAAATTAGCAGCGAAAAACGCAGGCTTTGCCATTGTAGCGCGCAGAGCGTTATGGCTAAAGTCGTGGTCGGCTGACGTATCGTCTAAATCTAAGCTTTTATCTTTTCCCTTCAAAGGTAAGATCATATTCGGGCCTGAGCTGAAGCAAATAATCTCTGACATTACTGGAGGTAAGAGTCACACCCTACCTCAGGACAAGTCCCTCAAGATGAGGAGTAAATAAAATAATTTTCGTTCCTTCGAAATTTTGAAGGAGTATCCTCTGCTTCCTCTTCCTCCACTAAGCAGGAAGGGAACTTTGCTCAATCCAAGTCGGTCTGGAGACCTAACCAGGCCTGGAATAAAGGTAAACAAGCCAAAAAGCCCACTGCTGCTACCAAGGCAGCATGAAGGGGCAGCCCCCGATCCGGGACCGGATCTAGTAGTGGACAGACTCTCTTTCTTTGCTCAGGCTTGGGCAAGGAATGTACAGGATCCCTGGCCATTGGAAATTGTGACCCAGGGGTACCAGTTGGAATTCAAGGATTTCCTCCCAAGGGGGAGATTTCATCTTTCACGGTTGTCTGTAGACCAGAAAAAAAGAGAGGTGTTCTTACGCTGTGTTAAAGACCTCTACACCATGGATGTAATTTGCCCAGTTCCAGATTTGGAACAGGGGCAGGTATTCTTTTCAAATCTATTTGTGGTTCCCAAAAAAGAGGGAACTTTCAGACCAATTTTAGATCTCAAATGTCTAAACAAGTTTCTCAGAGTCCCATCGTTCAAGATGGAGACCATTCGTACAATTTTGCCAATGATCCAGGAGGGTCAATACATGACCACGGTGGACCTGAAGGATGCGTACCTTTCACATTTGCATTTCAGGACAAACATTATCAGTTTGTGGCCCTTCCCTTCGGGTTGGCCACGGCTCCCAGGATCTTCACAAAGGTTCTAGGGTCTCTTCTAGCGGTTCTCAGGCTGCGCTGGTGCCCTATCTGGATGATATCTTGATCCAGGTGTCAACTTATCATCTCAAATCTCACACGGACATTGTGTTTTCATTTCTAAGAACTCACGGTTGAAAGTGAATGTAGAAAAGAGTTCACTAGTTCCACAGACAAGAGTTCCAATGGATATCATCCCGTTTGCTCACTTTCATCTCAGACCACTACAACTGTGCATGCTCAGTTAGTGGAATAGGGATTATGCTAATTTATCTCCTCAGATAAATCTGGACTAAGAGACCAGAGACTCTCTTCGGTGGTGGTCGTCACAGGACCATCTGTCCCAAGGGATGTGGTTCCGCAGGCCATCTTGGGTATTAGTGGGCAGTCTGGAATTCCCTGAAGGCTCAGGGTGTGTGGACTCAGGTGGAGTCTCAATTGCCAATATTCTGGAACTGAGAGCGATATTCAACGCGCTGCTGGCGTGGCTTCAGTTGGCTTCGGCCAAATTCATAAGGTTCCAGTCAGACATTATCACGACAGTGGCATATATCAATCATCAGGGGGAACAAGGAGTTCTCTAGCGATGATAGAAGTATCAAAGATAATCCGATGGGCGGAGGCTCACTCTTGCCATCTGTCTGCGATCTATATCCCAGGAGTAGATAATTGGGAAGCAAATTTTCTAAGTCGTCAGACTTTTAATCCGGGGGAGTGGGAACTCCATCCAGAGGTGTTTGCAACCTTGATTCATCAATGGGGCACACCGGAATTGGATCTGATGGCATCTCGACAGAATGCCAAACTTCCACGTTACGGGTCCAGGTCAAGGGATCCCCAGGCTGTACTGATAGATGCTCTAGCAGTACCTTGGTCGTTCAACCTGGCTTATGTGTTTCCACCTTTTTTTTCTCTCCTTCCTCGTGTGATTGCCAGAATCAAACAGGAGAGGGCTTCAGTAATTCTAATAGCGCCTGCGTGGCCACGCAGGACCTGGTATGCAGATCTAGTGGACAAGTCGTCTCTGCCACCGTGGAGACTGCCATTGAGAAGGGACCTTCTTATTCAAGGTCCGTTCCAACATCCAAATCTAACTTCTCTGCAGCTGACTGCTTGGAGATTGAACGCTTGATTTTATCTAAGCGGGGTTTCTCTGAGCCGGTCATGGATACCCTGATTCAGGCTCGCAAGCCGGTCACTGGAAAAATTTACCATAAGATATGGAGTAAATATCTTTATTGGGTGAATCCAAGGGTTACTCCTGGAGTAAGATTAGGATTCCTAGGATTTTGTCTTTTCTCCATGAAGGATTGGAGAAGGGATTATCAGCTAGTTCCTTGAAGGGACACATTTCTGCTTGGTTAATTTTGCTTTACAAGCGTCTGGAAGATGTTCAGGCATTTTGTCAGGCTTTAATCAGAATCCAGCCTGTGTTAAACCGATTGCTCCGTCATGGAGCTTGAATTTAGTTCTTAATGTTTTTCAAGGGGTTCCGTTTGAACCCATGCATTCCATAGATATTAAGCTGTTATCTTGGAAAGTTTTGTTTTTATTTGCTATCTCTTCTGCCTGAAGAGTTTCTGAGCTTTCTGCATTGCAATGTGATTCCCCTTATCCTATATTCCATCCTGATAAGGTGTTTTTGCGTAGTAAACCTGGATTTTTTCCTAAGGTTGTTTCAAATAAGAATATTAATCAGGAAATTGTGGTTCCTTCCTTGTGTCCTAATCCTTCCTCTAAGAAGGAACGTCTGTTACATAACTTGGACGTGGTTCGTTTTTTAATTTTTTTATTTACAAGCGACCAAGGATTTCCGTCAAACATCTTCTCTGTTTGTTGTTTATTCCGGTAAATGTAGGGGTCAAAAAGCTATGGCTACCTCTCTCTCTTTTTGGCTGAAAAGCATCATCCGCCTGGCATATGAGACTGCTGGACAGCAGCCTCCTGAAAAGATTACGGCTCATTCCACTAGAGCTGTGGTTTCCACATGGGTTTTTAAAAACAATGCTTCTGTTACACAGATTTGTAAGGTTGCGACTTGGTCCTCCCTTCATATTTTTTCCAAATTTTACAAATTTGATACTTTTGCTTCTGCTGAGGCTATTTTTGGGAGAAAGGTGCTTTCAAGCAGTGGTGCCTTCCGTTTAGGTTCCTGTCTTGTCCCTCCCTTTCATCCGTGTCCTAAAGCTTTGGTATTGGTATCCCACAAGTAAAGGATGAAACCCGTGGACTCAGTATATCTTGTAAAAGAAAAGGAAATTTATGCTTACCTGATAAATTTATTTATTTTATGTTATACCAAGTCCACGGCCCACCCTGTCATTTTGGGACAGGATTTATTTTTTATAAACTTCAGTCACCTCTGCACCTTGTTAGTTTTTTTCCCTTTCTCTTCCTATACCTTCGGTCGAATGACTGGGGGGAGGAGTTAAGGGAGGAACTATATAGCAGCTCTGCTGTGGTGCTCTTTGCCACTTCCTGTTAGCAGGAGGATTATATCCCACAAGTAAAGGATGAAACCCGTGGACTCGGTATATCGTAAAAGAAATTAATTTATCAGGTAAGCATAAATTTCCTTTTTGCATCGGCTTTTGGGAGAAAGGTTCTTCAAGCGGTGGTGCCTTCTGTTTAGGTCTGCCTGTCTTGTCCTTACCTATTCATCTGTGTCCTCTAGCTTGGGTATTAGTTCCCAACAGTAAATGATGAAGCCGTGGACTCACCATATCTTAGGAAAGAAAAGAAAATGTATGGTTATCTGATAAATTTGTTTCTTTCCGGATATGGTGAGTCCAGGGCCCCGCCCTTTATTTCAAGACAGTTATTTTTGTCTAAACCTCATTCACCTCTACACCTTGTGTTACTACTTTTTTCTCCATTTCCCTTTGGTCGAATGACTGGGGGTTGTGGGTGGGGGAGTGATACTTAACAGCTTGGCTGTGGTGCTCTTTGCCTCCTGCTGGCCAGGAGTGATATTCCCAACAGCAAATGATGAAGCCGTGGACTCACCATATCCGGAAAGAAACAAATTTATCAGGTAAGCATACATTTTATTTTTTTAATTACATTACAGAAAAATAACTTGTGAAAATCCACTGCAAAATGCTTTTTTCTGACTGTGCATAGATACATTTTTTATGAGGAATTTGATTTTTAGTTTAATGCCTCTTTAATTTGAATGCTGATAGAAATTAGGACACTAAATAAGATTTTCTAATGTATATTCACTAGCCCCAGTTTTGTTCTTTCCAGTTCATAATATCTTGGAACTCTTATGAGAGAGAGGTTTCAAGACTTACAGGTATAACTGTGAAAGATAAAGTGAAGGCTATTCTCTGTAGTGAGAAAGATGTATTTCTTAAGAATAAGCTTTCCAGTTACTGCAGTTCTACTAAAGAGGATATAATCTCTCTAAGTATATAACATTATTATGATTATTTTTTTGCTTGCGTCTTTGCTTTGTTAATTGTATGTTGTCCAGAATATAACAGATTGAAAGAGATACAACGATAAGTATTATTTTTTCTTAAGGGCAGAAACAGACAGAAAGATAAAGATTGAGATAGTGAGAATGGAACAAAAGAAATAGACAGCTGATGGGTGCTGGATTAAAGGGACATAAAACCCAATTTCATGATTCAGATAGAGCATGTGATTTTAAACAACTTTCCAATACTTCTGTTATCTAATTTGCTTTGTTCACTTTATATCCTTTGTTAAAAAGGATGCCTAGTTAGACTCAGAAGGTGCTGATTGGTGGCTGCACATATATGCCTAATTGTATTGGCTAACCCAGTGCATTTAGCTAGCTCTTACATGTGCATTGCTTGTTCTTTAACAAAGGATACTAAAAAAATGAAGCAAATGAGATAATATAAGTGACTTGGAAAGTTGTTTAAAATTGTATTCTCTATCTGAATCATAAAAGAAAGATTTTGGGTTTGATGTTCCTTTAATAATATTTATAATCTCTTTGATCTACACATATTCAGTGTATGAAATTGTTTTGACCAGCCATATATATTTTACACATTTTTAAGAATTTGCTAATTCATTTCACATATCAATTTTTTTTTTCCTAAAAATATTTTTGCTGAAAGGGAGGTGGTGGTTGGGGCGGTTAAAATTGTTTTGTCCACATCGTAAACTTCTTATGGGAATATCTGTTACCACTTTCTTGAAGACTTATACAGTTATATGTTTTTTGGTTCCCTATAGCGCCTTTGTATGCAAGAAGCTGATTGGTAATTAGTGCAGGATGAGAAGATGGAGCAGCCACTGCTACCACCACCAGGACCTGACAGCCTTCGCCTCTTCACTAGAGAATCTCTCTTCGCTATTGAGAAACGTATTGCAGAGGAAAAAGCTAAAAAGACACCAAAGGATCGCAGAGATGATGATGATGAGAATGGCCCCAAGCCAAACTCGGACTTGGAAGCAGGCAAATCTTTACCTTTTATATACGGGGATTTACCTCCATCAATGGTGTCAGAACCAATGGAGGACTTGGACCCATTTTACAGCAACAAAAAGGTACAGTTACCCCTCATGAGCAATAATGTAATAACTATCTAAAATATGATTGACGTTTTTTCTCAATTATGTTTATAGATATCTACTGTTAACAGATGTATTTATGAATATTTACATATTAAGATAAAATATACTATTTATTTATCTCTTATCAATGTATATATCTGAGTAAAGCAGAAGGCTTTTGGACATCAACTCTTTGCTGCTCTTCATTTTTTTTTTACCCCAGCAGATATAACCTTGTCAAAATAAAATAAAAAATTTCAAAGGAAAAAACAATTATTTTCTGATGGGTAAACTGCAATGCATTTAAAGTACTGTATTACATTGCACTTATAGCTTACAAGTAGATATTACAAAATGATTGGCTAAGGACACTCAAATTCCTAGCCGCCAGCTCTTTTCTGTGAGGCTTTTTTTCTTTTTAAACAAAGTAAGGGTGGACAGTACAGCCAAATTCATAAACTCCTACCATACGGTGTTCCCAATGGTCTGCTGTTGAGTCTAAAGATCATGGGAGATGGATCATGTCGCTTTAATGCACTTGCAATAGCCCATCTCATAGGATCCTTAAAGGGACATTTAACAGTTTATAAAAAAAATACATTTATGTTGTGTTACTAAAGAAAAACATATTATCCAAGTCTTAACATTTTTAAAACAAATTAACATCTTTTTTACTGCAATTATTTTTTCAATAGCCAAACTCCATCCACCATTTGTCTTATTTTGAGGAGCTAGGCAACAAGGCTAGCTACTGTCACAAAGTTTATAAAGAACATTGTTTTGCAGTTGTTAATTAATAGAGCCAATTCGGAAGAGATATGTAGCCGAGTTAGCCTATAGTCAGCAGGATGGAGAATTAGAAATTGCTCAATTTTCGAAGCTAAATTACATGAAAATGGGACATAATATTTAATGAAAATATACTGCAGAGTTGTGCATAACTAAACATTTTATATAAAAATCTCAAGGTATTTGCTTTCCATTTAAATACAAAAACAGAACATTGAGTAAGTGCTCTGCTAGGAGTCTGAGGAGTGGGTGGTCGATTTCATTGGCTGTACCACTCACCCTTACTTTCTTTAGAAAAAGGACTAACAGCCAAAGTACCCAAGACTCAGTGGTAAATTTCAAGAGTAATTATAATGCATTTCAGTGTTTCTAAATGTTTACTGTCCCTTTAAATCATACAATGTGATATGTTGACTAAAGTCTAAACAGTTGCTTTCTCTTGCACAGAGGGAGATTGTATATCAGCAGGGAAGTGCTGGCCTTGGATTATTTTTTTCCTCATTAAATATTTGTAAGCCTATTTAGGCATGATTTCCAATGTTATTACTAAGTTATGGATATTAACAATTAATACCATACTCTGCTACACTTATATAGTACATATGGGTTAATTGTGCATTATATGCATTTTGTTTTTAAAATTGTGCCAGGTTAATTTAAAAAGATTTCCTCATGCAAACTGACATTGTTAAAGCCCACCTAAATGTGCTACTGACAATAAAAAAACATTGTGGTAAAGTGTACTTTATAGACTAGCAGCCTTTCCATAAATAATATACCATATTTGTGTACAAATACGTGAACTCAAATGACATAAAATATGTTTATATAACAGCACAACATTGCTTATCATATCTTTATGGTTTGTAAAGTCTAGTGTATATTATAAAAGTATTGTTATAAAATTAGTTTTTTAATGAATGTCCAGTTTACTTTAAATGATCCATTTAAAATAGGAACTATATGAGCATACAAAGAGAGAAGCGCTCTACCAGGAATGAACAACAGCTCATCAGCTTGTGTTATGGGGATTTACCACCCAGGAGCAGCCTCTTTTAGACCAGTGTGCTTTTCACAGAGGGAAACGTTCCTGAAGTATATCGGTCTGATTCCGCCAAGTAAGGTCAGTCCAGCCCTGAAATACCAGACAATTCTCCTCTGAACAAGGAACATGACAACCCCAGACAATTATTCCAGCCTCCTATGGGCCTCATCAGTGTGGTGTAGTCACATTCCTCTAAGCACACTGGGCAAGGAGTCCACGTCTGGTTTCCCCCATCACCCATAGGGAGACCTCCCTAGGGTCATATTAATTTGCAAACAAAGAGATAAGTGCTCTACCAGGAATGAACAACAGCTCATCAGCTTGTTCTATGGCAATTTACCAACCAGGAGCAGCCTCTTTTAGACCAGTGTGCTTTTCACAGAAGAAAACTTTCCTGAAGTATATCAGTCTGATCCCGCCAAGTAAGGTCAGTCCAGCCCCGAAATACCAGGCAATTCTTCTTTAAACAAGGAACATTCACATTCATCCTTATTGCTGCAGGAACATTTTGTTCTTCGAGATTTTGCCATTGATTTGTTTTCTGACCTGGATTACAGACAGGTATATAAATAGACAGATAAAGACAGACAGGGACAGATAGATAGATAGATAGATAGATAGATAGATAGATAGATGGATAGATGGGTGTCCATCACACCTATATGAGCTTGTTAGACATCCCATTCCAAAACATAGGCATTAATATTGAGTTGGCCCCCCTTTGCGGCTATAACACTGCCACTCTTTCAGGGGAAGGATTTCCATAAAATGTTGTTGTGTGGCTATGAGAATTTGTGCCAGTTCAGTCAAAATAGCATTTATTAGGTCATGTGCTGATGTTGGAAGAGAAGGTCTGTCTCGCTATTGGCATTTCAATTCATCCTAAAGGTGTTAAGTGAGGTTTGAATCAGGGTACTGTACAAGCAACTTGAGTTCCTCCACACCAAACTCATCAAACTGTGACTTCATCAACCTCGCTTTGTGCACAGGAGCTCATTCATGCTGGAAAAGGGAAAGACCTTTCCCAAACTATTGCCACAAAGTTGGAAGCACACAGCTATCTAAAATGACTTGACCCTCTACTGGAACTAAGGGACCTAGGCCAAACCCTAAAAGACAGCCCCAGATTATTATCCCTCCTCCATTAAACTTTACAGTAGCCAATATGCCTATGTGTAGGGTAGTGTACTGGCATCCAGATTCTTTCATCAGGAAGTATCATTCACTAGGCCAGAGAACGTTTCCACTGCTCTAGAGTCCAATGTGTTCTTTACACTAGTAGATTCTCTCCATTGCTCGTGTCAATGTGAGGCTTGTGTACAGTTTTCTTGGCCATGGAAACCCATTCCATAAAGCTCTTATTACTTAGCTATATAGTATGACCCATTGTTCTGCAAAAGTTTGTCTGTGGAATTTCATGTCTATGTGCTAGATTTTAAGCACTGGTTGTGGTTGAAACACTTGAACTCAATAATTAGTTGGGGTGTCCACAAACTTTTTACCATATAGGGCCAGATTACGAGTGGAGAGAAAAAGATATATATATATAAATATGTATTTATCTATTTATATGGGTATATATGTATTTACAGACCTTTATACACATATATACATATGTACACACATAAGACCTATATATAAGTGCATTGGAGTCCTTTGTAGTTCAATAGACGAAAATATGTAAAAGCATATATATGAAATATTCATATTTAATAAAGTGTATATTTACTGTAAATATTTCACATTCCAATGTTCTGCACAAAGCAGAATATGTTCTGTGTGTTTATAGATATTCATATATATATATATACACAGTATATATATATATATATTTATAAATATATATATAAATATATATATATATGTGTATGTATATATATATATATATATATATATATATATATATATATATATATATATATAGGACTATAGATATATATATTTTAACAAAAAAATTATATATTTATAGAAATATTTATTTATGAATAAATAGAACATAATCTGCTATGTGAAGAACATTGGAAAGTGAAATATTCATATTTTCATGTCGGGTTAGCGCACATGAGAATATGAGATCGGGTTTGCGTGAGAGTAGGGTGTTCCACTTGTTTCTCCATTTATTTCTCCTACATTGGTGTGTCCGGTCCACGGCTTCATCCTTACTTGTGGGAATATTCTCTTCCCTAACAGGAAATGGCAAAGAGAGCACAGCAAAAGCTGTCCATATAGCCCCCCCTCTGGCTCCGCCCCCAGTCATTCTCTTTGCCGCTTTGAACAAGTAGCATCTCCACGGGGATGGTAAAGAGTATGTGGTGTTAGTTGTAGTTTTATTTCTTCTATCAAGAGTTTGTTATTTTAAAATAGTGCCGGTTTGTACTATTTACTATTCAACAGAAAGTGATGAAGAGTTCTGTTAAAAGAGGAGTATGATTTTAGCAACAGTAACTAAAATCCATTGCTGTTCCCACGCAGGACTGTTGAAACCAGAGAACTTCAGTTGGGGGGAACAGTTTGCAGACTTTTCTGCTCCAGGTATGACTAGTCTCTTTTCTAACAAGACATAGTAATGCTAGAAGACTGTCATTTTCCCTTATGGGATCGGTAAGCCATTTTCTTAGACTCATAACAGAATGAAGGCTTATAAATGGGCTCTATACTGGTTGACACTATTGCGGGCTAAATCGATTGATTTATATAATATTTATATGACTTTTGGAGTGTTTTGTGATTTGAAACACTTTTGGGAACGTTTTTATTACGCCTGGCAGTTGTTTAGACACCTAATCTAGTCAGGAAGGCCCCTTCACTCTGGTATGCAGAGGGAGGAGGCCTCATTTTCGCGCCTCAATTGCGCAGTTACTTCTAGAAGCAGTGCATGCAGCTTCATGTGAGAGGGTCCTGTGGCCATAAAAACGATTTCAAGAAGGCTTATTTCTGTGGTGAATAACCCCCAAGGAAGGTAAAAGCCGCAGCAAAGGCTGTGGCAGGGACTGTAGTGGGTTTAAGCTGGTAAATTGAACAATTAGCTCCGGTTTGCTCATTTAAGGGGTTAGAGACTTGAAATTTGGTGTGCAATACTTTCAAAGCATTAAGACACTAGGGTGCAAATTTTCCTTCATAGTTTTTCAAACATTCAGAAATAAAGTGTGCTCTTTTTATTATTTAAAGAGACAGTAACGGTTTTGTTTAAAAACGGTTTTATTGCATTATTAGCCTACCAAAGTCTGTCTAACATGTCTATACCTTCAGATAGCATATTTTCTGTGTGTATGGAGGCCAAGGTGGTTCCCCCTTTAAATGTATGTTCAAATTGTGCCATGGCGTCCAAACAAAGTAAGGACAGTACTGTCACATTTAATAAGATTGGCCAAGATGATTCTTCAAATGAAGGTAGTGGGGATAGTTCATCATCCTCTCCTTCTGTGTCAACACCAGTTTTGCCTGTGCAGGCGATACCTAGTACATCTAGCGCGCCAATGCTTGTTACTATGCAGCAATTAACTGCAGTAATGGATAATTCTATAGCAAATCTTTTATCCAAACTGCCAGCATTTCCCAGAAAGTGTGATTGCTCAGTTTTAAATACAGAGGATGAGCAAGTGGGCGCTGACGATACTTTATCTGTTATACCCTCACACCAATCTAAATTGGCAGTGAGGGAGGGTCTGTCTGAGGGAGAAATTTCTGATTCAGGAAAAGTTTCTCAGCAGGCAGAACCTGATATCGTGGCATTTAAATTTAAGTTAGAACATCTCCGCGCCCTGCTTAAGGAGGTGCTAACTACTCTTGATGATTGTGACTCTTTGGTGATTCCAGAGAAATTGTGCAAAATGGACAAATTCCTAGAGGTCCCTGTGCACGCTGATGCCTTTCCGATACCCAAGAGGGTGGCGGACATAGTGACCAAGGAGTGGGAGAAGCCAGGTATACCTTTTGTCCCACCTCCTATATTTAAGAAAATGTTACCCATTGTCGACCCCAGAAGGGACGCATGGCAAACAGTCCCTAAGGTTGAGGGGGCAGTTTCTGCGTTGGCCAAGCGCACAACTATTCCCATTGAGGACAGTTGTGCTTTCAAAGATCCTATGGATAAAAAATTGGAAGGATTGCTTAAAAAGATATTTGTTCAGCAAGGTTTCCTTCTCCAACCAATTTCGTGCATTATTCCTGTCACCACAGCGGCGTCTTTTTGGTTCGAGGAACTAGAAAATTCGCTCCATAAGGAGACTCCATATGAGGAAGTCATGGACAGAATTCACGCACTAAAGTTGGCTAATTCCTTTATTTTAGATGCCGCTTTTCAATTGGCTAAATTAGCTGCGAAAAATTCAGGTTTTGCAATAGTGGCGTGCAGAGCGCTTTGGCTAAAATCTTGGTCGGCGGATGTGTCGTCCAAGACAAAACTGCTTAATATTCCTTTCAAAGGTAAGACCCTTTTTGGGCCAGAATTGAAGGAGATTATTTCAGACATCACTGGGGGAAAGGGCCATGCCCTCCCACAGGATAGGCCTTTCAAGGCTAAGAACAAATCTAATTTTCGTTCCTTTCGCAATTTCAGGAACGGACCATCTCCTAACTCTGCAGCCTCTAGACAAGAGGGTAATGCTTCCCAGCCTAAACCAGCATGGAAACCAATGCAAGGCTGGAACAAGGGTAAACAGGCCAAGAAGCCTGCTGCTGCTACCAAGACAGCATGAAGGGGTAGCCCCCGATCCGGGACCGGATCTAGTAGGGGGCAGACTTTCTCTCTTTGCTCAGGCTTGGGCAAGAGATGTTCTGGATCCCTGGGCACTAGAAATAGTCTTTCAGGGGTATCTCCTAGAGTTCAAGGAACTTCCTCCAAGGGGAAGGTTCCACATGTCTCGCTTATCTTCAGACCAGATAAAGAGACAGGCATTCTTACATTGCGTAGGAGACCTATTAAAGATGGGAGTGATACACCCAGTTCCAACTGTGGAACAAGGTCTGGGTTTTTACTCAAACCTGTTTGTAGTTCCCAAAAAAGAGGGAACTTTCAGGCCAAGTCTGGATTTAAAAATTCTAAACAAATTCCTCAGAGTTCCATCATTCAAAATGGAAACCATTCGAACGATTTTACCAATAATCCAGGAGGGTCAATACATGACTACTGTGGACTTAAAGGATGCGTACCTACATATTTCTATCCACAAAGATCATCATCAGTTCCTAAGGTTCGCCTTTCTGGACAAGCATTACCAGTTCGTGGCTCTTCCGTTCGGTTTAGCCATTGCTCCCAGAATTTTCACAAAGGTGCTAGGGTCCCTACTAGCGGTTCTAAGACCGAGGGGCATTGCGGTGGCACCTTACTTAGACGACATCCTAATCCAAGCGTCGTCCCTTTCCAGATCAAGGGCTCATACAGACATTGTATTAGCCTTTCTCAGGTCTCACGGGTGGAAGGTGAACGTAGAAAAAGAGTTCCCTGTCCCCGTCTACAAGGGTTCCCTTTCTGGGAACAATAATAGATTCTGTAGAAATGAAGATTTTTCTGACAGAGGTCAGAAAATTAAAACTTCTAAACGCTTGTCAAGTTCTTCAATCTATTCCTCAGCCTTCCATAGCTCAGTGCATGGAGGTAATAGGACTAATGGTTGCAGCAATGGACGTGGTTCCTTTTGCTCAAATTCATCTAAGACAATTGCAACTGTGCATGCTCAAACAGTGGAATGGGGATTATGCAGACTTGTCTCCCCAGATTCAAGTAGACCAGGTAACCAGAGACT
Source organism: Bombina bombina (assembly GCF_027579735.1). Classification (NCBI taxonomy): domain Eukaryota; kingdom Metazoa; phylum Chordata; class Amphibia; order Anura; family Bombinatoridae; genus Bombina; species Bombina bombina. The sequence goes on along the minus strand of NC_069499.1, from coordinate 433,265,795 downwards.
CACTCCGCTGGTGGTTCACTCAGGATCACCTGTCTCAGGGAATGAGTTTCCGCAGACCAGAGTGGGTCTCTTAGGCTGGGGCGTGGTCTGGGACTCCCTGAAAGCTCAGGGTCTATGGTCTTGGGAAGAGTCCCTTCTCCCGATAAACATTTTGGAACTGAGAGCGATATTCAATGCGCTCCTGGCCTGGCCTCACCTAGCGAAGGCCAGATTCATAAGATTTCAGTCGGACAACATGATGACTGTAGCGTACATCAATCATCAGGGGGGAACAAAGAGTTCCTTGGCGATAACAGAGGTATCCAAGATCATCAAATGGGCGGAGGATCACTCCTGCCAACTATCTGCAATCCACATCCCAGGAGTAGACAACTGGGAGGCGGATTATTTGAGTCGTCAAACTTTCCATCCGGGGGAGTGGGAACTCCACCCGGAGGTCTTTGCCCAGTTAACTCAACTATGGGGCACTCCGGATATGGTTATCAACTGGAGCACTCCAATTAAGAGCTAAAGTGTAATTGTATTGGATAGCATAAAATATAACTACATATAATGTAACAGAAAGCAAACGCAGAAAATTAACCACAATTGCCTAGCAATGCTACAATCTAAATATCCTATTTCAGCTCTAAAAATAAAAATAAAGGACCACAATCTAAATAAGAGTAAGATAATCAATGCTAACAGCAAACAATTTGTGCATTTAATAAAAAAGTAGATTTGATGCAATGATGGATTTTGATAAAATGTAACATTAATATATAATATAGTAAAAAAAAATACATTTATTAATACATTTAAGGTCGACCTTATAAGTGAATAAACAACAAATTACATAAAATATTCATAACAATGTGAAACAAATCAAAATAAAAATGCCCCATATAGCCAAGGAGGCCAAAAAATCTTTCACAAAATCTTTTTTAATCCTGAGTGTCTGTAAACTTTATCTCCGTGATCGCAAATCTCCTGGAAACAAAAGATATTCTCCTTCAGGCAGTGTGAAAAGCTGTGTGTAAATTAATTAATCTCTACTCACAGTTTCAAAAAGCTGACATCTGCGATGAAAACGTGCCCTTAGAAAATACTTTATTCCGATTCTGGAATGTCTCCAAAGGGATCAAAGCACTCAAAATCCAAAACGTACAAAGTTCTTAGGGCAAGTAACACTTAAATTGCCAAGTATTAAAAAGTATTAAACTATCCGCAATCCTGGAGCCTAGTAACCAAAGATATGGCTGCTTACTGAATAACCCTCTAGACCGATAAGCCAATAAGATTAGCTCAAACAGTCAGAGGTGCCGTGGACAAAATCCAGAAGCGCTGTTCACAGCGGTATTTCAATCGGCTCTATGCGGGATATAACATTGAGCTCCGTTTAAGGAGTAGTTTACCATAGAGCAACGCGTTTCAAATTAATCTTTGTCAAGATTTTGTGAAAGACTTTTTGGCCTCCTTGGCTATATGGGACATTTTTATTTTGATTTGTTTCACATTGTTATGAATATTTTATGTAATTTGTTGTTTATTCACTTATAAGGTCGACCTTAAATGTATTAATAAATGTATTTTTTTTTTACTATATTATATATTAACTAGTCCTAAAGCCCGTTGACACGGGCCGTGTTATTCCCATTCTCTCTCCCATTCCCATTCTCTCTCTCATTCTCTCTCTCATTCTCTCTCTCATTCTCTCTCCCATTCTTTCTTTCTCTCTCTCCCATTCTTTCTCTCTCCCATTCTTTCTCTCTCCCATTCTTTCTCTCTCCCATTCTTTCTCTCTCCCATTCTTTTTCTCTCCCATTCTCTCTCTCTCTCCCATTCTTTTTCTCTCCCATTCTTTTTCTCTCCCATTTTCTCTCTCTCCCATTCTTTTTCTCTCCCATTCTTTTTCTCTCCCATTCTTTTTCTCTCCCATTCTTTTTCTCTCCCATTCTTTTTCTCTCCCATTCTTTCTCTCTCCCATTTTCTCTCTCTCCCATTTTCTCTCTCTCTCCCATTTTCATTTTCTCTCTCTCTCTCTCTCCCATTTTCATTTTCTCTCTCTCTCTCTCTCTCTCTCTCTCTCTCTCTCTCTCTCTCTCTCTCTCTCTCTCTCTCTCTCTCGCGCCTCTTACAGCTGAGCTGCTGCCGGGTCCTCGCGCGCCTCTTACAGCTGAGCTGCTGCCGGGTCCTCGCGCGCCTCTTACAGCTGAGCTGCTGCCGGGTCCTCGCGCGCCTCTTACAGCTGAGCTGCTGCCGGGTCCTCGCGCGCCTCTTACAGCTGAGCTGCTGCCGGGTCCTCGCGCGCCTCTTACAGCTGAGCTGCTGCCGGGTCCTCGCGCGCCTCTTACAGCTGAGCTGCTGCCGGGTCCTCGCGGCAAGAGTTTGTCTGAACTGCGCATGACGGCTTCAGACAAACTCTTGTCTTTTATAATATAGGATGTTACATTTTATCAAAATCCATCATTGCATCAAATCTACTTTTTTATTAAATGCACAAATTGTTTGCTGTTAGCATTGATTATCTTACTCTTATTTAGATTGTGGTCCTTTATTTTTATTTTTAGAGCTGAAATAGGATATTTAGATTGTAGCATTGCTAGGCAATTGTGGTTAATTTTCTGCGTTTGCTTTCTGTTACATTATATGTAGTTATATTTTATGCTATCCAATACAATTACACTTTAGCTCTTAATTGGAGCGCTCCAGTTGATAACTTTAATTGTATGTCCATATTTTCTAGAAGTATAGAGAGACTTCTATTTCATCTGGAGTTTGTTGTAGCAGTTTTATTTTGGCGCGGTCTCAGACTTTGTTTTTTAGCACTCCGGATATGGATCTGAGGGCGTCTCGTCAGAACTTCAAAGTTCCTCGATACGGGTCCAGATCCAGGGATCCCAGGGTGACACTAGTGGATGCATTAGTGGCGCCTTGGTTGTTCAATCTAGCTTATGTGTTTCCACCGTTCCCTCTCCTTCCCAGGCTGGTAGCCAGGATCAAACAGGAGAAGGCCTCGGTGATTCTAATAGCTCCTGCGTGGCCACGCAGGACTTGGTATGCAGACTTGGTGAATATGTCATCGGTTCCACCATGGAAGCTACCTTTGAGACAGTATCTTCTAGTACATGGTCCATTCGAACATCCAAATCTAGTCTCTCTGCAACTGACTGCTTGGAAATTGAACGCTTGATTTTATCTAAGCATGGGTTTTCAGATTCAGTTATAGATACTCTGGTTCAAGCCAGAAAACCTGTAACTAGGAAAATTTACCATAAGATATGGCAAAAATATATCCGTTGGTGTGAATCCAAGGGATTCTCTTGGAGTAAAATTAAAATTCCTAGGATACTTTCCTTTCTCCAAGAGGGTTTGGATAAAGGTTTGTCGGCTAGTTCTTTAAAAGGACAGATATCTGCTCTGTCTGTTTTGTTACACAAACGTCTGGCAGCCGTGCCAGATGTACAGGCATTTGTACAGGCATTAGTTAGAATCAAGCCTGTCTACAGACCTATGACTCCTCCTTGGAGTCTAAATTTAGTTCTTTCAGTTCTTCAGGGGGTTCCGTTTGAACCCATGCATTCCATAGATATTAAGTTACTATCTTGGAAAGTTCTATTTTTGGTTGCTATTTCTTCTGCTAGAAGAGTATCTGAATTATCTGCTTTGCAGTGTACTTCTCCCTATCTGGTATTCCATTCAGATAAGGTAGTTTTACGTACCAAGCCTGGTTTTCTTCCAAAGGTGGTTTCCAACAGGAATATTAACCAGGAAATAGTTGTTCCTTCTCTGTGTCCGAATCCAGCTTCAAAGAAGGAACGTTTGTTACACAACCTAGATGGGGTCCATGCTTTAAAATTCTATTTAGAAGCAAGAAAGGATTTCAGACAGACATCATCCTTGTTTGTCGTTTATTCTGGTAAGAGGAGAGGGCAGAAAGCTACTGGTACCTCTCTTTCTTTTTGGCTGAAAAGCATCATCTGATTGGCTTATGAGACTGCCGGACGGCAGCCTCCTGAACGAATTACAGCTCACTCTACTAGAGCTGTGGCTTCCACATGGGCCTTCAAGAACGAGGCTTCTGTTGATCAGATCTGTAAGGCAGCGACTTGGTCTTCTCTGCATACTTTTGCCAAATTTTACAAATTCGATACTTATGCTTCTTCGGAGGCAGTTTTTGGGAGAAAGGTTTTGCAAGCCGTGGTGCCTTCCGTTTAGGTAACCTGACTTGCTCCCTCCCTTCATCCGAGTCCTAAAGCTTTGGTATTGGTTCCCACAAGTAAGGATGAAGCCATGGACCGGACACACCAATGTAGGAGAAAACAGAATTTATGTTTACTTGATAAATTTCTTTCTCCTACGGTGTGTCCGGTCCACGGCCCGCCCTGGCTTTTAGTCAGGTTTAAAATTTTTTATTCCATACACTACAGTCACCACGGCACCCTATAGTTTCTCCTTTTTCTCCTAACCGTCGGTCGAATGACTGGGGGGCGGAGCCAGAAGGGGGGCTATATGGACAGCTTTTGCTGTGCTCTCTTTGCCATTTCCTGTTAGGGAAGAGAATATTCCCACAAGTAAGGATGAAGCCGTGGACCGGACACACCGTAGGAGAAAGAAATTTATCAGGTAAACATAAATTCTGTTTTCTTTGGGGGAATACATGAACTTGCATGCAATGTTCTAACCTCGGCTTATTGCACTCATCGAATTAGCATTCTGGCGAAAAACAGTTTATTTTCAACTCATAATACGAGCACAACCCGACAAGCGCAAAAAAGCTTACTTCTAGCACAATTACCACTCGAGCGGGATCAGTAAATAGTGCTCCACTTGTAATCTGTCCCATACTGTATTAACACAACTGTTATTTATAGAAGTCATTCAACACAATGAACCAAAAATATTGAGATTGATTCATTTTACTATTTCTCAAACATTTTTTTTTAATTATGGTGTTTGCATTAACAAATGTATTCAAATATCTAAAGAGCTGAAATTATATTGAACTAAAGTTGTTATTTATATTTTGCTATACTGCTACATTTTTACTATTCTGGATGGCCTGATTGTATCATGTTCCATTACTAGCAATAGAAGTTTACTTTTTGAGGACACAATTTTTATGTTGAAATATTTTTTATTAATTAAAGACATTCTTATCTTACAAAAAATAAAAACAAAATGTATGGTTACCTGATAAATTTCTTTCTTTCTTGATACGGTGAGTTTACAGATCATCATCAAATACTGTTGGGAATAACACTCCTGGCCAGCAGGAGAAGGCAAAGAGCACCACAGCAGAGCTGTTAAGTATCACTTCCCTTCCCACAAACCCCAGTCATTCGACCAAGGGAAAGGAGAGAAAAGAAATAACACAAGGTGCAAAGGTGCCTGAGGTTTATATAACAAAAATGGTCTCAAAAACAGGGAGGGCCGTGGACTCACCGTGTCAAGAAATAAATAAATGTATCAGGTAAGCATAAATTTTGTTTTCTTTCTAATGACACAGTGAGTCCACGGATCATCATCAATTACTGTTGGGAATCAATATCCAAGCTAGAGTACACAGATGATTTGGGAGGGACGAAACAGGTAACCAAAACAGAGGGCACCACTGCTTGAAAAAACTAACTCCCAAAAACCTCAGCTGAGGCAAAAATATTAGTCTTGAAAAGTTAACAGGGTACGCAAAGAAAATCAGGTTGCGGCCTCGCAAAACCGTACTAGAGAAGCTACGTCTTAAAAACATAAAAGAAAGAAACAGCCTTAGCGGAGCGAGCTGTAAATCTTTCAGGAACCTGCTGTCCAGCAGTCTCAAACAACCAAATATACTACTCAGCCAGAAAAAGGAGGTGTAGCAAAAAGCTTTCTGTCCAGAAAAACAGACAAACAAGACAAAAGACCGGCGAAAATCCTTATTCGCCTGAACAAAAACTGTAAAGCACGCATAACCTCTAAGGAGCGCAACACGTGTGTCTCAGGAAAGAAGGACCATGTCAAGAGAAAGAACCACAATTTCTGATAAAATTCCTTTACGGAAACTACTTAGGAAAGAAAATAACTAACACGCAACACCACCTTATCGTCATGAACGATAAGATAAGGCGAATCACACAGCAACTACTACAAAAAGAAGAAAGAATACACAAAAATAGCACTCCCAGGTCACTTGGAAACAGTGAGAATATATTATATATAGCGATCCAATGATCGAGTATGAGGAGACAGAAACTTAACTAAAATTAAAATATAACTTTTATTGGGGTTTGCAGATAAAAAATAGGAAAAATAGAGTTTTAAAATTACACTCAAACTCCGACTGTAGTCAAATGAATTGATGTGGCAATAATAAGTGTACAGAGATGGAACGTAGAGATACTCTATGGTTGGGTTGTCTATCAAATTGTTAACCTGCTTCTCCAATATGATCAGAGAAAAAAACTTATTCATAGTATTGCTGAATAGAACGTCAGTGCAGGTAAATAGCAACCTGTATTCCAGGTAAAAAATGACTGATCTAGACCACTCAGGATTTAAAGGGTACTAAAACTTGGTATATTAAGTGGATAATGTCCACTCATATTATCTATAGTAAACACTATCCCCTTGTATTAGGTAAATGAATTGCTCAGGTGCTATTACAAAAATGCTAGTGTGCATTTAAACACCGTGTGATGATAGCAGTTATTCATGACTGTTAAGAGTGTGCCAGTAAAAGTTCAATAATGTGTGGTATATAATCCAGTAGGATGCTTTCATACAGGGTGACACTTAGTTTATAGTATGTAATAACATGGATTGGGTTATTTCCAGAATTGCAGCTGAATTAGCAAAATGAATATGTGCTTGGAGTCACAGTTACTGACTATCACTGTTTGTGTAGCAGCCTAGTTAATAAAGTTATATGGCTCATATACTGTCCACACAATTTATTTTATACCACAACCGTTTTGAGGATTATTAGTATATCCGTGTACATTTACTAGACATAGGTAAAGTATGTGTTGGCTGCTTAAGTTATACGTCGTATGGTCACCATAAGATTTGTAGGCATTCAAAATATTGCCTTATCTCGGTTTAACTAGCAGGTTTATAAAACATTACTTTCTAATATATGTATCTTAAATTACACGTTAATGGCAGGTCACCGGCCTGTGGTGTATTAGTAATTGCGAGTAGTGATTCAATACATATGGTATTTCTGACCAGGGCTGTAGTAACTGTCAGAAAAAAGTGTGTCCGTGTGGTTATGTGAAAACAAACAGCTGATATTCGTTAAGCATATGTTCACCTCGGTTCAACTAAGACTAAGTGTCTTAACTATTACAGATATCACTGTGTTTTTAAATTTGAATATATGTTAGATATCTACATTAATGATCTATATAGTTGTAATAAGTCACTGACTTAGTAACCTTAATTGTTATAAGTGCCTGTATAGCATGAAGCACCTTGCGGTACCTTTTGTGAACTAAAGTTCCGTTTTCTTAATGTTTAAGCGGCTAATGCAGTTAATTACTGAAGAAACATCAACGCGGTTGTTGCCATATCGTGGCGTTATAAGCAATTGTGTAAAATAGGGGCCACTGAGTTTAATCCGTTAGGGTAACCGAAGTTGTATAGTGGAACTTCGTTAACAGTATAGCCGCTTTATTGGAGATAAGCTGGGTACTGATTATTAGTTATACTTTATACTTCAGTACAATGTTAACTACATATGAGGTGCACCGTACTATATTATGCTGTTATGCAACTGCTTGAATTTTTTGTAGTATTTAATTGTTCAAGTTGTGATTTGTCAAGTAAGATTTAGTGCGGTTACTCCGCTTGCACAGTTGCCAAACAAGTAATGGATATAAAACTTCCACTTGTGCTTACTTACGATGTGGGATTAGGAGCAATAATATCGGGTTACAATTGCATGCTAGTGAGTCAAAATGATTTAGCAGCTGTGACTTATCTTTAATTGCGCCGTTGTTTAGCAATAATAGACCCACATACTGGCTGCATTGAAACTATGCCGGTAATCTGCTACTCTCTAAATTTGAAGTTGTTATGCACCTGCTGGCGGTTGAATTATTCAGTATAAAGTTGGATATGATACCTGATGTGGTCTGAAAGTATCTATAAATAAGAGCACTCTGGCATACTCTGACACTTAGTAGTTAAGTATAAAGTAAATATTGGCAATTATTATACACTTGCCAGACATGGTTATTTCATACATGTAAGCAAATATAGATACATTCCGGACAAGTGCGTGCAAAGACTACAGTAATAAATTCGGAAGCTTAAGGCTTGCTAAAAACACAGGAGCTCCTAGGACTCCTCACCATTGCCCTAACGTCCCTAACATGTTTCGCCACATAACGTGGCTTTTTTTTTTACCTGGAATACAGGTTGCTATTTACCTGCACTGACGTTCTATTCAGCAATACTACAAATACGTTTTTTTCTCTGATCATATTGGAGAAGCAGGTTAACAATTTGATAGACAACCCAACCATAGAGTATCTCTACGTTCCATCTCTGTACACTTATTATTGCCACATCAATTCATTTGACTACAGTCGGAGTTTGAGTGTAATTTTAAAACTCTATTTTTCCTATTTTTTATCTGCAAACCCCAATAAAAGTTATATTTTAATTTTAGTTAAGTTTCTGTCTCCCCATACTCCATCATTGGATCGCTATATCTAATATATTCTCACTGTTTCCAAGTGACCTGGGAGTGCTATTTTTGTGTATTCTTTCTTCTTTTTGTAGTAGTAATTAAGGACTTACACACAGAACCCATACTGAGCCATATTAATTGTCTATTAAGATACAAGGCTATTCCAGCCAGCTAGATACTAAACCAGGCAGGTCTCTCACACACTAGTAGTGCCATTGGTAATCTTCTCTTTGTAAACGAATCACACAGCAAAGCTGAGGGTTCCATCACTCTTGGCAGAAGAAAAAAGCACAAGAACAAAACCTTCCAAGATAACAACTTAATATCTATGGAATGGAAAAGCTCAAACTGAGTTACTACAAAAACTTAAGAACAAAGAAATCTGCTTCAGAGAACTGACTGACAGAAACTTTCTCCAGACCTTCTGGAAGAAAGGAAAAACATTCTAAAATGCCTGACCTATTCCAAGAGAAACCCTTGGATACGCACCCTTAACTACACTTTATGGGAAAAATCCCTTTTAACAGGCTTACAAACCTGAATCATGGTCACAAGGACCGACTCAGCAACCACGCTTAGACAGACTAAGTATTCAAACTCCAATGTAGATGAAGGAAAGTACCCAAAATCAGCGGGTCCTTCCTCAGAGGGGTTCACCCACGTAGAGGAGATGGAGTTCCCACTATGGGCCTCTAGTTATCAAGCCGTCAACCTCAAATACGCTGGAATTCCGCAGCGTATTTGTGGCGAGGCTGATTCGCCTTAGTTATCAAGCCCTACACACCGGCAAAAGTAGAATTTAGTGACGTAAGCTTTGATCCGCCGGACTCAGTCCGACACAGATCGATTCTTACGTCACTCCAGATGTTCCGCAAACAAGTTCGGCACAATCTGACTACCTGGTTTTCAATCCCTGGAGGCGGCAGATCCCATAGGAATCAATGGGAGCCTGACCATAGCGAAAGTTCATGTTCGCTGCTGCCCGACATCCCATTGATTCCTATGGGAGCTGTCTGCACCTAACACCCTAACATGTACCCCGAGTCTAAACACCCCTAATCTGCCCCCCCCCTACACCGCAACAACTAAATAAAGTTATTACCCCCTAAACCGCCGCTCCCGGAGCCCACGCCACTCTAATAAACTGATTAACCCCTAAACCGCCGCTCCCGGACCCCGCCACTACTATAATAAATATGTTAACCCCTAAACCGCCGCTCCCGGACCCCGCCGCCACCTAAATAATACCTATTAACCCCTATCCTGCCCCCCCTACACCCCCGCCACTATAATAAATTTATTAACCCCTATCCTGCCCCCCCACACCACCGCAACTATAATAAAATTATTAACCCCTAAACCTAAGTCTAACCCTAACCCTAACACCCCCCTAACTTAAATATTAATTAAATACATCTAAATATTATAACTCTTATTAACTAAATGAATCCTATTTAAAACTAAATACTTACCTGTAAAATAAACCCTAAGATAGCTACAATGTAATTAATAATTACATTGTAGCTATTTTAGGATTTAAATTTATTTTACAGGTAACTTTGTATTTATTTTAACTAGGTAGAATAGTTATTAAATAGTTATTAACTATTTAATAACTACCTAGCTAAAAGAAATACAAAATTACCTGTAAAATAAATCCTAACCTAAGTTACAATTAAACCTAATACTACACTATCATTAAATTAATTAAATAAATTACCTACAAATAACTACAATTAAATACAATTAAATAAACTAACTAAAGTACAAAAAATAAAAAAAATAAGTTACAAACATTTAAAAAATATTACAACAATTTTAAGCTACTTACACCTAATCTAAGCCCCCTAATAAAATAACAAAGCCCCCCAAAATAAAAAAAGGCCCTAACCTATTCTACATTAAAAAGTTAACAGCTCTATTACCTTACCAGCCCTTAAAAGGGCCTTTTGCGGGGCATGCCCCAAACAATTCAGCTCTTTTACCTGTAAAAATAAAATACAACCCCCCCCAACATTAAAACCCACCACCCACATACCCCTACTCTAACCCAAACCCCCCTTAAATAAACCTAACACTACCCCCTTGAAGATCATCCTACCTTTAGCCGTCTTCAGCCAGCCGACCACCGATGGAACAGAAGAAGACATTCGGAGCGGCAGAAGTCATCATCCAAGGGGCGCTGAAGAAGTCTTCCATCCGATTGAAGTCAACATCCAGGCGGCACTGAAGAAGTCTTCCATCCGATTGAAGTCATCATCCAGACGGCGTCTTCAATCTTCATTCATCCGGAGCGGAGCCATCTTAAGACGAGCCGACGCGGAGCCGACGCGGAGCCATCTTCTTCCACCGACGACTGAACGACGAATGACGGTTCCTTTAAGTGACGTCATCCAAGATGGCGTCCCTTGAATTACGATTGGCTGATAGGATTCTATCAGCCAATCGGAATTAAGGTAGGAGAAATCTGATTGGCTGATTAAATCAGCCAATCTGATTGAAGTTCAATCCGATTGGCTGATCCAATCAGCCAATCAGATTGAGCTCGCATTCTATTGGCTGTTCCGATCAGCCAATAGAATGAGAAATTAATCTGATTGGCTGATTGGATCAGCCAATCGAATTGAACTTCAATCTGATTGGCTGATTCAATCAGCCAATCAGATTTTCCTACCTTAATTCCGATTGGCTGATAGAATCCTATCAGCCAATCGGAATTCGAGGGACGCCATCTTGGATGACGTCACTTAAAGGAACCGTCATTCGTCGTTCAGTCGTCGGTGGAAGAGGATGGCTCCGCGTCGGCTCGTCTGAAGATGGCTCCGCTCCGCTCCGGATGGATGAAGATTGAAGATGCCGCCTGGATGTTGACTTCAATCGGATGGAAGACTTCTTCAGCGCCCCTTGGATGATGACTTCTGCCCCTCCGGATTTCTTCTTCTGTTCCATCGGTGGTCGGCTGGCTGAAGACGGCTAAAGGTAGGATGATCTTCAGGGGGGGTAGCGTTAGGTTTATTTAAGGGGGGTTTGGGTTAGAGTAGGGGTATGTGGGTGGTGGGTTTTAATGTTGGGGGGGGGTTGTATTTTATTTTTACAGGCAAAAGAGCTGAATTCTTTGGGGCATGCCCCGCAAAAGGCCCTTTTAAGGGCTGGTAAGGTAATAGAGCTGTTAACTTTTTAATGTAGAATAGGGTAGGGCATTTTTTTATTTTGGGGGGCTTTGTTATTTTATTAGGGTGCTTAGATTAGGTGTAAGTAGCTTAAAATTGTAATATTTTTTTAAATGTTTGTAACTTATTTTTTTCATTTTTTGTAACTCAGTTTTTTTTATTTTTTGTACTTTAGTTAGTTTATTTAATTGTATTTAATTGTAGTTATTTGTAGGTAATTTATTTAATTAATTTAATGATAGTGCAGTGTTAGGTTTAATTGTAACTTAGGTTAGGATTAGTTTTACAGGTAATTTTGTATTTCTTTAAGCTAGGTAGTTATTAAATAGTTAATAACTATTTAATAACTATTCTAACTAGCTAAAATAAATACAAAGTTATCTGTAAAATAAATTTAAATCCTAAAATAGCTACAATGTAATTATTAATTACATTGTAGCTATCTTAGGGTTTATTTTACAGGTAAGTATTTAGTTTTAAATAGGAATAATTTATTTAATGATAGTGTAGTGTTAGGTGTAATTGTAAATTAGGTTAGTTTTTATTTTACAGGTAAATTTCTCTTTATTTTAACTAGGTAGCTATTAAATAGTTAATAACTATTTAATAGCTATTGTACCTAGTTAAAATAAATTGAAAGTTGCCTGTAAAATAAAAATAAATCCTAAGATAGATACAATAAAATTATTATTTATATTGTAACTAGATTAGGGTTTATTTTAAAGGTAAGTATTTAGTTTTAAATAGGATTAATTTAGTTAATAAGAGTAATAATATTTAGATGTATTTAATTAATATTTAAGTTAGGGGGGTGTTAGGGTTAGGGTTAGACTTAGGTTTAGGGGTTAATAATTTTATTATAGGTTGTGGCGGTATAGGGGGGCAGGATAGGGGTTAATAAATTTATTACAGGTGGCGACGGTGTAGGGGGGGCAGATTAGGGGTTAATAAGTTTAATATAGGTGGCGGCGGGGTCCGGGAGCGGCGGTTTAGGGGTTAAACTATTTATTTAGTTGCGGCGGGGTCCTGGATCGGCAGGATAGGGGTTAATACATTTATTATAGGTGCCGGCGGTATAGGGGGGCAGGATAGGGGTTACTAGGTATAATGTTGGTGGCGGTGGAATCCGGGAGCAGCGGTTTAGGGGTTAAGACATTTATTATAGTTGCGGCGGTGTCCTGGAGTGGCGGTTTAGGGGTTAATAACTTTATTTAGTTGCGGGGGGCTCCGGGGGCGCCAGTATAGGGGGTAGAACAGTGTAGTTTAGTGTGAGTGCTTAGTGACAGGCTAGCAGTAAAGCTGGAAAAAAGCCGAAGAGCAGCGAGATCGGATGAGTGATAACTATCACAGTCCGCTGCTCATCAACCCGTACTTGGTGCGTGGCTTTTTGACAGCTTTATCGATAACTTTGGCGAGATTATTCAGGTCCGCGGCGGCGATGGTAGGTGAGCTTAGGCGGGCGTATTGGGGCCAGCGATGGCAGGTAAGTAGACACGTTGATAACTAGAGGCCTATGTCTGTAAACCAGAACCTGTGAGGACACGCAGAGACTATAAAATTACCAATACCCTCTCCTGATTGACGAGAGCAAGACTCGTGATAAGGAGGCCAACCAGAAGAAAACAGGAATACCAGCCACCGTCACCATATATCAGGGTGTCCTGAGAAACTCTTCACTCCCAATATCCACTTTAGAAAGTGAAGGAGGATAAGCAACGAATTGGGCGTCTGCCCACCAGGCAACTTATGCCAATTATGACAAGGAACACCTGATAACCGAGCCAAATCATCTGTGTACTGACTATTACTCTCAACTCCATGAAAGTTATGGAGAGACCCGACGCCAAACAAGTCCCTATTCACCAACCCAACGGGCTAGTGAACGAGTTCACTTATTACTCAGGAACGTCTCAGGAAATAAGAGCTCCAAGACAGAAACTCCTGAGAAAACAAAAGATCATGGAGACAGCCAATGATCCTGCTACCTCTCGCAAGCTAAGTGAGAGCTCTATAAATTTACAGAGAGGATCTCATTTTATATAGTGCCTATCTTCCAGAGGTGCTCAAAGTGCCCTCTTCTTTAAACGCTCGCTCACGGAATTAACCAAGTCGGCTGCTGAATCGATTTGTTAATAATACCCAATTTAATGGTACACCTTTATCAACCTTGGAAGAAAGAAGGTCTGGTTTAGTCCTGCCGGAAGTAGAGCTGGAGATCTTGGATCCTTTAACAGGCTTTTATAGTCAAGGCATGTACCATCCACTAACTGAACATGCATAACCACAGACTCTCCGATGAAATTAAACGAAGAAATGATGTCCAATGACCAATGCCTCCAAACTCTGAGGCACTGGAAGACCAATAGTAGAAAGCCGAAAGAAGGCAAGAGGAAGAAATCCTCTAATTTCTGACTGACAAAGTAAATACATAGGAAGAAATTAATATGGATCCTAAGAACTACACTTTAGTTAAAACCAGGGAACTCATATTCAGATTCATTTCCATCTGTGGAATGAGAAGACAACAAGGTCTCTGTATGAGAATTCGCTTGAAGGATAAATTACTCCTGAATCATTATGACTTCTGGAAGACACCACAGCAATATTGCTCTCTTCAATAATTTCATTGATAAATGAATTAGTGAGACACTTTAGGTCTATCATATGATGAAACCTAGACCCTGTTCCTGAACAGGAACTGGAATAATCCCTTCCAATCAAGAGAAGTCCCAAATACTACAAAAAGGCCTCACAGTTATCTGGCTTACTGGTAAACTGAAAGATGGAAAACAGTCTCAGGGAGGAAGAAAGACTACCATGTAGTAACCCTGAGCTACTATGTCGATGTCCTATCTGAGATGTCTTGTATATATGTTTGAAGACAAACAGAAAGATACAACCTCCTACCTGAAATTATCCCGGAATGGGGCAAACTTAACCACATTAAAATTCTGGTGTTGACTGTCCCTTTAAAGTGTGTTCCTTCACGACCGGGGATTGAACCTGGGACCTCATTTTCCTGGGCTGTTTCTTTTGCAATGTGCTATCCTTGCAACTGTCTAAAACACAAATTTCAGAAAAATTCCTGTCAGATCCGGACCGAACAAGGTCCTACTCTTATAAGGAAACGCCAGAGGCTAGAATGCAGAGGAGAAAACCCACTGACATGATTATAGCCACAAAGCCCAGAGGGCTAGCACAAGATAGATATTTAGGCTCCCTGCTTAAGGACTAGCATCAGTGAAAAAGGATGGCTAGCTTAAAAACTTTAATTCTGTTCTGGATCCTCTCAAAGAATCGCTGGCCATTAAAACAGATAAGGCGTCGCACCATCAAGATGCCTCACTTGACACAGTGGCAAGACCACATGTCCCTGTAAAAAGCATAGTCCATTAAAACTGAAGAACAGCAATCTCTCTAGAAATCATAATTCCCTTAGCCAGAGTAGAATTGTCCTACTACTATAGGCACCGTGCATATAATATTTTAATGGAGACAAGAAAACGGAAAACATCCCATTAAAGATAGGGAACAGGGAAACTTCGAGAGTAGCCCTGCTATTCCTGTCCAGCACGTATAGGAAAAAACTACCAAAAAGGAATCCTATTACCTATAAAGATCAATCGATTTCCTAAAGATTGACAATGACAAACGTATCAGAATCGCTCCAATGCAGCCAGACCCTCTTATAAACACGCACGAGGGTGTGCAGGCTGAAATATGAAGATACTAC
Source organism: Bombina bombina (assembly GCF_027579735.1). Taxonomy (NCBI): domain Eukaryota; kingdom Metazoa; phylum Chordata; class Amphibia; order Anura; family Bombinatoridae; genus Bombina; species Bombina bombina. Next base: position 433,250,239 of record NC_069499.1, on the reverse strand, counting down.
TTCAACATCAGATAAAGGATTTATACTGTCCAAATCTGAGATTATACCCTCAGAGGCTACTGACGTATCCTCCCATCACACCTACGAGGACGACAATCAGAGTAGCATTGGGCAGAACAGAAACCTTACTATCTGAATCACTAATGTTCCTCCTGCGAGCTTCCACTTAAAATAGGAAAAGCAGATAATGCCCCAGATATCCAAAAGAAACATGAGCAGCATTCTGCAGGCAAATAACTTCTCCTGGAGATTATAAGGAACTGCAGGGCACTTCCGGTGGCACCATAGAGGCTTGGGACGTAAAAGGAGAAACTGTTGTAATGCCTACACAGCATCATCCTCGGAGACGTTGGGTTCAGAGGCAAGAGAGGCGGGGTCACGTGACCAGACCTGGCAGAAAGTGAAAATGACACCTTAGAGCCTTCTCAGGGAAGAAGGAGGCGGGGGCACAATACAGCATGGGAATAAAGTGCGCATCTTTTTTCTTTAACATTGAGCTTCATTCTACCATGGGAGAGCAGCATACTGCCCATCCAAAAAAAAGAATCAGCAAAACCCTGTGCTAAAGAAGTACAGCATCAGAATCGGGCGTCTGCCTGAAAAACGAAATCTGCTCCTACTGATAAGGCAGTGTGGCGGTAACTTGCATTTCCTCTGGGAAACCGCCATCAAACTACGCAGTAGCATAAACAGAGTAAAGCACTACACAAAAGGCTGACCCCGTGATCACTGCAGTTATACATAAAAAAGATAAATTAGAAGATTTTAACCCCATAGGTACCTCTAAACTACGCATGAACCCAAAATCAGGGGGTCTCTTATTAATCCCTAGTCTCCTGTCACCATAGCCCGCATCCTGCCAAAAATATCCTCTAAAGGATATATCTGTCCCACATAAATTGCAGAGAAGACTCCTTAACCCTCTTAGTGTCAGTCTCCCACCCAGAAGACGAAAAGGCACTTACCTGCATACTAGCCGTCCGGCAGTCAGACGACTCACAAAGTTTAAGAGGATGCCACTCCTCACAGAGACCTGTGTAAAAAGAAAGACAGAGTAAGATTACTCAGGCTTTCTAAACCAGGGCAGCAACATGTTAGGAAAATGCAGCAAAGCCCACTTTACAAGTTCCTAACTGCTTTAAAGCCATCACAGCCCTGCTGAAGAGACTAACATAGAGTACAGCTATACCCAGATTGTGATGGAAGGCCAGAGGAATCTTGCTCAGACTTCAAAATAAAAAAAATCTTGATAGAAGACTCTTAATCAGGACACCTCATTACTTCACCTCTTCCTTGTACTAGAGGCAAAGAGAATGACTGGGGTTTGTGGGAAGGGAGCTCTGCTGTGGTGCTATTTGCCTCCTCCTGCGGCCAGGAGTGATATTCCCAACAGTAATTGATGATGATCCGTGGACTCACTGTGACATAGACACATACATGTTGAGTCACATATATGTGTCATTTGTTAAAAAAAAATAATGGCTCGTCTGAAGATGGCTCCGCTCCGGATGGATGAAGATTGAAGACGCCGCTTGGAAGATGACATCGCCGGGATGGAAGACTTTGTCAGCGCCGCCTGGATGTTGACTTCTATCGGATAGAAGATTTCTTCAGCGCCCCTTAGATGATGACTTCTGCCGCTCCGGATCTCCTCTTCGGTTCCATCGATGGTCGGTTGGCTGAAGACGACTCAAGGTAGGATGATCTTCAGGGGGGTAGTGTTAGGTTTTTTAAGGGGGGTTTGGGTTAGATTAGGGGTATGTATGTGGTGGGTTTTAATGTTGGGGGGGGTTGTATTTTTCTTTTACAGGCAAAAGAGCTGTTTTCTTTGGGGTATGCCCCGCAAAAGGCCCTTTTAAGGGCTGGTAAGGTAAAAGAGCTTTGAACTTTTTAATTTAGAATAGGGTAGGGAATTTTTTTTATTTTGGGGGGCTTTGTTATTTTATTAGGGGGCTTAGATTAGGTGTAAGTATCTTAAAATTGTTGTAATATTTTTTAAATGTTTGTAACTTATTTTTTTTTATTTTTTGTAACTTAGCTTTTTTATTTTTTGTACTTTAGTTAGTTTATTTAATTTAATTGTAGTTATTTGTAGGTAATTTATTTAATTAATTTAATGATAGTGTAGTGTTAGGTTTAATTGTAACTTAGGTTAGGATTTATTTTACAGGTAATTTTGTATTTCTTTTAGCTAGGTAGTTATTAAATAGTTAATAACTATTTAATAACTATTCTAACTAGCTAAAATAAATACAAAGTTAACTGTAAAATAAATATAAATCCTAAAATAGCTACAATGTAATTATTAATTATATTGTAGCTATCTTATGGTTTATTTTACAGGTAAGTATTTAGTTTTAAATAGAAATAATTTATTAAAGTATAGTGTAGTGTTAGGTGTAATTGTAACTTAGGTTAGTTTTTATTTTACAGGTTAATTTCTCTTTATTTTACTAGGTAGCTATTAAATAGTTAATAACTATTTAATAGCTATTTACCTAGTTAAAATAAATTGAAAGTTGCCTGTAAAATAAAAATTAATCCTAAGATAGCTACAATATAATTATTATTTATATTGTAGCTATATTAGGGTTTATTTTAAAGGTAAGTATTTAGTTTTAAATAGGATTAAGTTAATTAATAAGAGAAATATTATTTAGATTTATTTAATTAATATTTAAGTTAGGGGGGGTGTTAGGGTTAGTGTTAGACTTAGGTTTAGGGGTTAATACTTTTATTACAGTGGCGGCGGTGTAGGGGGGGGCAGGATAGGGGTTAATAAATGTATTATAGGTGGCGACGGTGTAGGGGGGGCAGATTAGGGGTTAATAAGTTTAATATAGGTGGCGGTGGGGTCCGGGAGCGGCGGTTTAGGGGTTAAACTATTTAGTTGCGGCGAGGTCCGGGATCAGCAGGATAGGGTTTAATAACTTTATTATAAAGGGCTGCGGTATAGGGGGGGCAGGATAGGGGTTACTAGGTATAATGTAGATGGCGGCGGTGTCCGGGAGCGGCGGTTTAGGGGTTAATACATTTATAAGAGTTGCGGCGGGGTCTACGAGCGGCGGTTTAGGGGTTAATAACTTAACCTATGAATTAATAAAAGTACCTTTTGCTTATTAAGACCTGTGAGTGCCTCTTCCTTTAGAGAAGTTTCTACCTATCCACCATAGAGTGCACCCAGGCGCATACTACTAACAGTGAGTGCTTGGATCCCAAAAACTTGTATATATATATATATATATGTGTGTGTGTGTGTGTGTGTGTAATTCTGCTAGAAGTACGCTTTTTGCACGCATCAGGCAGTACTCGTATGACAAGTTGAAAGTTAATGTTTTTTGATTTCGCACTAACCAAACGTGCGTAAAGATCTAAACATTGAATAAAGCATGTGTGTTATCCCCCCATAGACGTCAGGGGAGTTAAAAAAGTGGAAACAAACCCTACTCGCTTGCAAACGAGATTGCATATTCCCAAGTGCGCTGACCCAACATGAAAATATGAATATTCACGTAGAAGAATATGTTCTATTTATTCATAAATACATATTTCTTCATATATCTGATGGTATTTTGGTACAATATATATCTTATCTATATAAACACAATTATATATAGGTACAGATATATACAGATATATATATATATATATATATATATATATATATATATATATATATATATATATATATATATATATATATATATATATATATATATATATATATAGGAATATATATTTTAAAATACTTATAACTAATTTTCTGCCTTGTGCAGAACATTAGAATGTGAAATATTTACTGTAAATATACAATGTAGCACTTAATTAAATATGAATATTGCATAAATATGATTATATATATATATGTATATTTTGTGCCAGCACCACTAGTTTAATAAATTTCACAGTTAATATACTGAGATAAAATATCGTGTGTCCTATATAGGACCTCACTTCTCAGTATAGTGCACGGATAAGGGTATTTAATTAATATACATATAACCAAGAAAACTCAGACCCTTATTTATCCAGCACCCAACCATGTCTGGAAAAATATATACTTTAAAGCAAGGAAAGATTTAGGAGTAAATAATACACATACATTGGAAAATGCGTTTAAATGGATTTATATATTAATTTCAGCATGACAATAAATCGTAAGCATGACCCCCAAATATTCGTAAAGTTCAAAGTCCACAACCCGGGTTGTTAAGTAGGAGTAACTAAGTTGGTCCATTCATTTGACCAGTATTGATTTGTTTCAAAATGCCTGATTAATGGCACATTTGTAATCCCAGAGATAGAAAGCAACGTTAATGCAGGGACAGCACCAATTATATTGTAACACTGACTCTGTGGGTTTCAAACTTGTATCTTCGTACTCCCAATGCAAATTGTAACTGTATCACAAATAGCAGAAAAAAGTGGCAACTTTTCCATACCACATTAAACTCGCTGTGACAGTTCTGTATTGCGTGTAGAGGTATAATAAAACAAGTACCTGCTTCCTCGGTGTTCCGTCAGTGGCGTGTTATGGTGTCATATCTACCTGCTCGTTGCTTCCAATTTTTGTTTCAAACCGGTTTGGGAGATATCCCCTTTGCTTTTCCTCCGTGCTTTCTTGGCTCTTTCTGTGCTTCTGCACGCCTTGGCTTACACCGGAGTATGGTTTTGTTTGAGGGTCAGCTTTTTTGGACGGTGCACAGCTGCTGCACCGCTCCAAACAAACAAACAAGCAGCTACGCGCGTTTCACCCGGGGTCCATTCGGGCTTCTTCCGGCTGTGTGTAATTGGAGATTGCTCTCCATAGCATTTAAACAGTATGCTCCGCCTTCAATTGGCTTTTTCAGGTACATAGTGTATTCTAGCCGTACAGGTGAAATGTCAAACAGTTATAAATGTTTATATTGCTATGCTATTAGCCTTTTTCAAAATCACACACTTTCTATATACTATATTTCAGTTATATCCGTTCATACAGTGCAAAGTCTACGATACCAATTTTATATTCAATATTCCTTTGAGGGAATAACTTTATTTCTTGTGGGCAATTTAGTGGGATACCTTAGTAATAATATTCTGTATATATTGCTTCAGTCTCCCAGAAATGAGCCAAAATTTAGCTCTTCATTTAGGCCATCTGGTTTTAAACTTTTTAGGTTAAAGATCCATTTGCTTTCTTTACACAGTAGAATCTTGTCTAGATTTCCTCCTCTACCTTTCAGGTCTACTATTTCCAAGCCTCTGAATTTTAACAGTCTTTTGTCACTATTGTGACACTCTGCAAAATGACGTGCTATACTGCTAGTTTTTGTGCATTTGTTTTTAATGTCTCTTTTGTGTTCCTTTATTCTTTCTTTGAGCTCCCTATAGGTTTTACCTATGTAATATTGGGGGCAATTGCAGGACACCATATAGACCACTCCTTCACTTTTGCAAGTTATACGTCCCTTTATTGTGTGAAAGGACCCATATTTGTCACAAAAGTTCTTGCCTACTAGCATATTAGTGCAGACTGAGCAGTGTAAGCACTTAAAGTTCCCATTCTTTTTATTGGTTAACCAGTTACCTGTATTTTTATTTTCAAAGTGGCTCTGAACAAGAAAATCCTTTAGATTTGGTGCTCTTTTCGGAGTCATGAGTGGAGATTCTCCTACAAATTTGCCTATTGATTTGTCAATCCACAATATGTGCCAGTGTTTGTTTAGGATTGAACGTATATCCTGCCATTTATGATTGTAAGTTCCTATAAATCGAATTAAGGATGATTCCGTTGTATCATCTGATTTTTCATATAGTAGGTCATCCCTATCCTTATTTTTAGTCTTATTAAATGCTTTCTTTAAACATTGTTGTGTATAGCCTCTTGCTCTAAATCTTTTATTTAGAGTACCTGCTTCAATTTTAAATTGTTCACTATCTGAGCAGTTTCTTTTGTGTCTTAAAAATTGGCCGTAGGGTATATTTTGTATTAATTTTTTTAGGATGGTGACTGTCAAATGATAATAATGAGTTTCCTGCAGTGTCTTTGCGAAATGTTGCTGTTTTGAGGCAATTTTTGTCATTGATAATGCGTAAGTCAAGAAATGTAATCTCATTTTTACTATAGGTGTAGGTGAATTTTAAATTCCAGTTATTATTGTTTAGTTTTTGCATGAACTCTATCAATTTCATCTCTGTGTCCTCCCATAGGAGGAACACGTCATCGATGAATCTTAGCCATAAAGAGATGGAGTCATTTATCTCAGCACTATTTAGAATTTGATCAAATTCCCATTTTCCTAGGTAGAGGCAAGCAAATGTGGGGGCACAGCAAGTCCCCATTGCTGTTCCTAGGTTTTGTTGGTAACATTTGTTTCCAAAAACAAAATAATTATGTTTTAAAATAAAAGATAACAGTTCCAATACAAAATTTGTATGTTTCTCATATTCTGAGCCTCTTTGAATTAGGAAATATTTGATTGCCTCTACCCCTTTATCGTGAGGGATGCTTGAGTAAAGTGACTCTACATCTATTGCAACCAGTAAAGTATTTGCAGATACACTTATATCATTGAGTTTTTTCAATACATCTAATGTGTCTTTAATGTATGAGGGGAGATTTAGTAAATTAGGTCTAAGGCAGAAATCCACATACTGTGAAATTTTCTCAGTTAGAGAGCCCTTACCCGATATAATGGGGCGACCTGGAGGTGGCAGTTTATTTTTGTGGAGTTTTGGTATGCTGTAAAATGTTGCAGTTTTTGGAAATTTGACAAATAAAAAGTCAAATTCTCTTTGGTTTATAACGCCTTCATCTTTTGCTTTCATTAAAATTTGGAACAATTTTTCTTTGTAGATTTCAGTGGGGTTAAAGTGTAAAGTACTGTATTGTTTTTTATCTCTTAGTTGTCTTTGACATTCATCAACATAGTCCTTGGTGTTTAGAACTACAATATTACCGCCCTTATCTGATG